>NW_028261382.1:100558124-100813124 GCF_051295495.1 Thamnophis sirtalis | reverse complement strand
TTGAGTAGAGGGTTGGACTAGAAAACCTCCAAGGTCTCTTCTGATTGATTGATTGATTGATTGATTGACTGGAGCCTACAGGCTGCTCTGGGGCCCCGGCAGCACCCGGGGCTTCTCTTGATCCCTGCAGACAACGGCCTCTGCTGGAAGAGACTGGGAGCAGGAAAAATAATGGGGGGAGGGGGCTCCCTGCAGTCCCTGGGGGTGTCTGGGGGGGGGTGAGCCAAAGGTGAGGACACTGCAATAGATACTCCACCCATTTCTACATCAGGGGTCCATGGGGGGGGGTAGCTGGGGGCGTTGCTGCCGGTTTGCTTCGCATGTGTGTGCAGTTGACTGCAAATTGTTCTGTGCATGCGAAGAACATGAAAAAATTACTGAAAAAACATGCTGGCATCAGCAACGGCGACTGGGGAACCAGTTTGGGGGCATGGCCAGCCTGGGTCCCTGCCAGTTCTGCAACCAAGGCCAAAATACCACTACCACTCGCGGAAACTAGTGTGAACCAGTAGCAACCCACCTCTGGGACCCATCCTGCGCAGGCTGACCAGGCCCAGAAAAACAGGGGGGGGGGAGTGCCAGTAAAAGCTCCAGGCTCTGCCCACAGAGACGTCCTTGGAAGGTGGCACAAGCGGCTCAGGACGGGCCCTTCCGGCACCCCATTACTCTATTCCTCCTGCTCCTTGTTGCTGCACAGCCTGCAGGCTTGGCCAGGGGCCCCTGGAAACCACCCTCGACCACCCGCCCACAAACGCCCAGCGAAGCAGCCCAGCCAAGCAGCCCGAGCCGGTTCCTCGCGCGGTCACGAGGGGGCGCTGCTGGCTCGCCTTCGCTCTCGGCCGCGGGGCATCCCAGCCCACGCCGCTGAAGCTCCCGGGCGAGCGGCATTTCCACGCAGCGCCTGGGCTTTCTCCTCGCAGGGAGCGCAGCAAGCCCCGAGCCCGCCCGCCGCTGCTTTCTGGGGCGCTGGCCCTCGCCTGGGTTCCACCGCAGTGTCGGCTCGGCTTGTGCTCCGCGAGGTTTGCGTGGCTCGTGGGGGCGATTCCTGAAACCGGCGTCTCTCGCCCCCCCCCCTCCGCTGCCCCCTTTGGCGTTCCTGGGGGCGGGCGAGGAGTGCAGGGCCGTTTGGCGGCGGGGGGGCTGTCTTTCCCGACCCAAGGGAAGGGAGCAACCAAACGGCGTGGCGAGGGGTGGGCGCCCCTTTCCAGATAGGAGACGATTTCGAGCAGGCGGGGGCGGCTTCTCCCTCTCCCGTAAGCAGCGACGGGGCGAGGTCTGCCTGGAGCCCCCCCCACTTCCGCCGGGGAAGCTCACGTCACTCTTTGCTCCGGCCTACCTTACAGGGTTGTTGTTGAAAGATCACTTTCCCTGCCGAAGGAGCTGCTGGAGGAGCGAGGGGAAAGATTGATGGGAGCCGTTGCCCTCTGCGCCCGAAGCCCGGCAGGGGAGAGTCGGGGGGACGGGCTCCCTCGGCAGTTACCCGCCCCCCCAGCCTTCCCCCAGGAGCCTCCCAGAAGTGATGGGGGGCAGGTAGCCCCCTCCTCACGTAGGCGCCCCCCCTCATTTCCCGTGGCACTTTCCTCGGAGCTAGGCGGCCCTTTGGATAGCAACCAAACTGCGCTCTCCGGCCCGAGGCCGCCTTAGTTCGGATAGGATGTCGTGCAGAGCCCGGCCGCGGCCGATGCGGCGCTTCCCCCAGCCGCGGGTCCTCCGCCGCGCGGGCCTGCTGCATTCTGACCACCGGCTGAGTCTTCGGCCGGTCGCCCAGTTTGCCCGCTGCTCGGAAGCCCCGCTGCGAGCGAGCCAAAGCGGCTGCGCTCGTGGGGAACCCGAGGGCGAGCCAGGGAAGCCGCCCCACGGGGGGCTAAGAGGCACTCGGGTTATTAGCGCGGGCGATTGCAGCCCTGGAGGTTTCTTGCGTTGGGCAAAAGACGAAAAGCGGCCAAATCCCCGGGGTCGAGTCTGGCTGCGGGGCTGCGGAGGGACGGGCACTTGGGGACGCAGAGGACCCCATCCCCCGGTCCCTCTGCCGGGCCAGTCCCCAGCCGACGCAGCGCTTCCTCCGGGGCTGAGGACGCCCCCTCCCCGACGGCTCTCGGAGCGAACAATGAGAGCCCCCAAGGCGGCTTTCGGGGGGGGCGAGGGGGGCTTCCCTGGGGGGCGCTGATATCTTTCTTTCTTTAGCGCTTCATTTGTTGCTGGCCGGGAGGGGCGCGGGGCGGAGGGAGCCCTCCGGGCCGGGTGACCACCCCCACGCTTCCTAGCAGGGTCTTTTGCGCAGAATGGGCTTTGTAGTCCAGAAGCAGGAGGTAGAGCCCGGCTCGCCCCTCCCCTCCCGGCAACAAAGCCCGGCTCGGGCCGGAAGCGTTTCGGCCGGGCCCCCGTCAACTCCAGGCGAACCAGGAGGCCCATAAGACTCGGGGCCCTAGGGGTGGGGCGGGGGTGGGCAGCGGGTCAGGATGGCCCCGGAAAGCGCTTGAACCCCTGGCATTAGAAGTAGCGGGGAAGCGACGGGGTGCGGGTGGCCTGGCTCACCAGCAGCATTTCCGATTCAAATCCCAACGTCCCCCTCCCCCCCCGCTTAATGCAGGCTGGTTCTGTCTACCGGTACTCGAACTGGGCACCCCTCGGGGGCCAATTCAGGTGAGGGCATGATTGGCAGTTCAAGGACGCCAGAGCATCCCCTTCCCCATTCTTGCTGGAAGATGCAGCCTGCAGAATCTGAAGGGAGGGGCTGCCTACACCTGGCCTTGCCCCCCCTTTCTCCTGGGGGGTGGTGGTCAGCGGAGGGGAAGAGGCTCTGTCCAGGAGGAGCCCTGGGAGAAGCGGCTGGCAGCAGGGGCTCCTCTGGGCGATCTTGCACGGGGCGCCCAGCTGCAGCTCCCTCCGCTGCTGTGGGCAGGGCATCTGTCCTTGGGGAGGGGTCTCCCCTGCCGCAGGGACGGAGTGGAAGTGGCTGGGACCCAGCGACCCCGCTCGGCCCCCTCCCTCCTTGCCGAAGACCCTGTCAGGCTCCCTGCCTTTCCTGAATCTGGAGCAGAGAAGAGCTGAAATGCACCAATGCGCCTTGGTGGTTCACTTCTTAATTGTGGCACAATGCTGACTTCATCAGATGCAGGAAGGGAGCACTGCAGCCTTTCTACCCGTCCCTCCGTCCCTCTGCAGTTTCCTCTCTCTCGCCTATTTATATTTATTTATGCATCATATCGATATTTATCTAGCATGATATTTCCAGACCGTCCCAATTAAAAAAAAGGCGGGGAACCCTGCGCATTACGGAGGGAAGCAGGAAGAAGCCAGCAGGTTACAACTTCATAGAATCATAGAATCAACAATGCTGCACTGAGGCTTCGCTGAGCCGTCGTTGCAAAGCCAAATCGACATAAAACAGGGTTATGGGCCCGTCTGGGACTCAAGAAGGAGGGGTCCGGAGGAGCGGGGAGGGGGCTCCCTGTGGGGTAGGGCTGTTCCCAAGACGTCCTGTCTTTCGGAGGCCTTTTCTCCCAATATAATTACAGCGTTTACTTTTCAGAAAAATAAATGCCTCCCTTTGCGCAGGTGATCCCGATCTCTGGCTTAGCACAGCGGTGTGAAACTCAAGGCCCCACGGGCCGAATCTGGCCAGTGCTTATATCTGGCCCCTGGGCCACCCTGGAAAGAGTGAAGGATCGGCCCTTGGACCTCTGCCAGGGGAAACGCAGGCTGCCCTCCCAACCTCCATTTTCCCTGGCAGAGGGTTGCAGGAGCAATAGCAATAGCAATAGCAGTTAGACTTATATGCCGCTTCATGGGGCTTTCAGTCCTCTCTAAGCGGTTTACAGAGTCAGCATATCGCCCCCACAGTCTGGGTCCTCATTTCACCCACCTCGGAAGGATGGAAGGCTGAGTCGACCCTGAGCCGGTGAGATTTGAACCGCCGAACTGCAGATAACAGTCAGCTGACGTGGCCAAGGTGAGCCAAGGTGGCGCAGTGGTTAAATGCAGCACTGCAGGCTACTGCTAGATCAGCAGTTCAGCGGTTCAAATCCCACCGGCTCAGGGTTGACTCAGCCTTCCATCCTTCCGAGGTGGGTAAAATGAGGACCCAGATTGTTGGGGGCAATATGCTGACTCTCTGTAAACCGCTTAGAGAGGGCTGAAAGGCCTATGAAGCGGTATATAAGTCTACTGCTATTACTGCTATTGCCTGCAGTACTGCACCCTAACACTGCGCCACCTCGGCTCTCTACCTGTCGCAACCTGAAATGGAGCTCGGGAGCCCGTTTTCTCTGGCAGAGCGCTGGGCCACCATAGTGACATTGAGCTGGCCACACCCACTCTGCCCCCCCCCCCCAGGTCAATCACAACCCTGATGCAGCCCTCAATGAAATCGAGTTTGATCCCCCTGGCTAAGCGCATAACTCCAGATCTGCCAGCGGAAGGCAAAACCACAACACTGTGTCTCCCTTACTTTGGCACATACCGTGAGGAGGAATTGACGGAAGAAAGCAAAGGATGTTAGTGGTGAAGGGAAACCGTCCACGAAAGGACACGACGGCCAGAGACCCTCAAGGCTGGAGCACAGAACGACTCCAAATAGCAATAGCAATAGCAGTAGACTTATATACCGCTTCATAGGCCTTTCAGGCCTCTCTAAGCGGTTTACAGAGTCAGCATATTGCCCCCAACAATCTGGGTCCTCATTTTACCCACCTCGGGAGGATGGAAGGCTGAGTCAACCCTGAGCGGGTGAGATTAGAACCGCCGAACTGCTGATCTAGCAGTAGCCTGCAGTGCTGCATTTAACCACTGCGCCACCTTGGCCCACCCGGCTTAGTGCCGGGTGGGAAGACGACGTGGAGAGACCTCCTGGGCCAGAGAATCGCCAAGAACCGGACTCAGCTGAAGGGACAATGCCGTCACCATCACGGCAGGGCTCAGCCCTGGGATGGAGGCCTGGAGGTCCCCTCCTGCCCAACCCAGGTAAGTCAGGAAGGTGGGGCAGCTGCAGCCCTAGGGCTCTGACTGACAAGGGGGGAAAACCCCAATAAAGCACAAATCTTCTTGTGGCCGCTTCCTTTCCCACGTAGCTTTGAAATGCACAACGACAAATATCAGCTCCCTGCTACGACTCCGCTGAGAAACACTGTGGATTAATCTCATCGGGTAGAAACGGAATAGAACTTCGCTTGGAAAAAATAAGAAAGGCGACATGGCATTTTATTTTTAAATAGTTGCATGCAAGGTTTTCAACAGAAGAGACGCAGAGCTGATATATATTGCCGTAATTAAAAAAGGAATCCCTGCGGATTTCATTACACTAATTGTTGCTGATTGTAGGGGGCTCAAGGACATTGAGTCAGCGATGCCCGGAGGTCTTTCCAGGCTCATGTGGCCAGCATGACATGGCAGAGCGTTGTTACCTTCCCACAAAAGGGGTACCTATTCATCCACTCGCACTTGCAGGCTTTCAAACTTCTCGTTTTGCAGGAGCTGGGTGAGGACGGGGGCTCACCCCGTTGTGTGGCGCTCAAGACTCGAACCTGGGCTGCGGACTTTCCAGCTGACAAATCCAGCATCTTAACCGCTGAGCCACCATGCTGCCCGATATGTATTATTCTGCACGGGATAATTTTAAATAATCAATAATAGTATACAACAGCATTAAGTCAGAGCTGCCAATTCTTTGGGCCTTTGTTGGTTGACATTTGCATTGAATTTCCCCCCAAGAACCAAGGATGATGTCCTGTATCGGCGTAATCCATGTGCAGATCCAGGCAGTGGGTCTTTTGCAACTGACAGATGGAAATGTTGTCAATGCCCAGATTTTCTAACCGCTGTGGTACCCAGGGTGCCGATAACCACCGGGACCATCATAGCTGCTTTATGCCAGTTTCTTTCAACTTTGATTTTCAGATCTGGAGCTTTTGTGATCTTCTCCCATCCTTTGTCTTCTACTATCTCCTGATATTGCTACACTTTCTGCTTTTCAACCCCGTTAAATCTGGAGTGTTATGAGCTAAGACCTCCCCAGTTTGTATTCAGAAACGCTACAATATTTTAACCTGCTCATTATTAGTATATTATTTTGGGTCACCACACAGCCAGCCAGATGTTCGGACTGGATTCGGCAATATCTTCCACCTATGGAACTCCTTCTGAAGGGATAGGCAGAGGTGCCGCTGGAGGAGGTGAGCTTATTATTTATTACATTTAATATAATTGCCGACTCTAGTGGAAGCCTGCGCAGTTTACAAACTATAATTAATAATTAAAACAATTAAAAATACAAACAAAACAGTGCAGACTCAGAAGCACAACTGAAATAAAACTCAGCAAGTTAATAGGAGGAGGGAAGAGGAAAAGAGAGAATGGCTCACTCAGATCGGTGAGAATGATTGGTTCTCTCCTCGTTTACAACAGGCCAATGTAAGTCTGATGTGTTAAAAGCTTCCGCCAGCCAAGCTTTTGGCTCAGTTTTGGGTTCCTCCCCAGTAGCGTTAAAGCCCCCCGCAGCCAGGCAGTGAAGGGGACGGGAGGGCCCTTCCCCTTTGGTGGGCGATGCCATTCATGCCACCCATTTGGTGGGGAGGTAGAGCATCAGGCTAGGACCCAGGAGCCCGAATCCTGCCAGGCTCCATGCCAGCTGGGTGAGCTTCGCTCAGCCCTGCCAGGAGGAGGCCGAGGCACACCGCTCCCACAACGCCTTGCCAAGAAAACTGCAGTTGCTTTTCCAGGCACTTGTCAGGAGTTAACACAACTGGCACATACACACACACACATAAAACACACACACACACAAACATACACCACACATACATCATCACAAGGCAGAGCAGACCGCCATGTTGGTGGGTTGAAGAGAGGGCCAGGGAAGGGGTTTGCCCCAGTTATAATTCTAGTGCCCTCTGCTGCTCCTCTAGTTGGCACCAAGCCAGCCTGGCATAAATCTCACTCGTCCTTCGGCCTCTTTTGCTTTCCATTTGAGCATCGTCGTTGGCGTGCATGCCAGTCAGGGCTTGGCCTGGCATTCCTGGCCGCCCAGCAGAGACATTTGCTGAGAGTGAGGACAATCAATCAGTGGAACTGCCTGCCACCAGAGGCTGTGGGTGCTCCATCACGGGAGGTTTTTAAGAAGAGACTGGACAGCCATTTGTCTGAAATGGTGCAGGGTCTCCTGCTTGAGGAAAGGACTAGAAGACCTCCGAGGTCCCTACCAGTTCTATTCCGTTCTTGTTCATTTTGACACCTCCACACAAGGGACTAGAAACCTAACAGCCCAGAGACCACCAGCCCAGGGGCTCCCCCGAGGCCAGGTGAAGCGGGCTCATCCTTCCTGGGCTGCTGCCTGGAGTGGGGCAGGGCCAAACTCCCCTCGAAAGAGGGCAGGGAGCCCCGGGGATGCTTGCTGGGACTTCCTTCTGGCGGTGGGTGAGACGCAGGGGAGGGAGGGCAGCCTGGATGGAGGCACAGCCTGCCATTCTGCTGATCACACGCGGCACCTGCACCATCGGCACCCAGCGAGTCAGAAGGGCGGAGGCAGGAGAGGGAGGACGTCCGGCAGGCTGGGAGAGCATTGCTGAGTCAGGAATTGGGGAGGGAGGAGCGAGAAAAGGGGCCGGAAGGACAAGCACCGCTGGGCCCCGTCCTCTGGGGCTCCGTCTGGCAAACGGCCGGTGGGGGAAGGGCCAAAGGGGTGGAGGGGCACCAGGCCACTGGGAGGAGCTGGCATGGGGGCATGGGGGGGGCTTCAGGCAGCCCCCATGTTGGATGTGGGGGGGGGAGCAGGGCATCTGCAGCCTCACTGACGCTGAGGGGCTGCTCCACCCCTGCGGAGACCCCCAGCCTTCCTTGGAGCGAGGTTAGTGGGAGATCCCTCTTTCGGGGGGGGGGGGGGTTCCTGCTGCCAGGCTGAATTACCTTCAGGATCAAGGGGGTGCCAGGTGGGTGGGTGGTTTGGTGCTGTCCTGCAGATGTTTTGCTGCAGATGTTGCTAGGCAACATCATCAGTGCTAGAAGATGCAAACCCTCCTCCCTTCCAGCGCTGATGACGTTACTTAGCTGGGTCGTGAAATGTCTGCAAGAAAACAGCCCGGCTCAGAGGGCATCAAAGAACCCTCATTTCAGCCCAGAGCCAGAAACCTTCTCCTTTATTAGATGCCAGGGGACAGGGCTGTGTCCCACCTGGGCAGTGCCCATCGGCTTCCTTCCTTGAAAGGGGTCCTTTGCCCATGCTGGCCGGGAGCTCTGAGAAGGGAGGAGCTCCATTATCTGCCCTAAACTCCCCGCCAGCCCTTCTGGGCCAGGAATCTCCCAAGGGCTTCTGGCGCTCTTCCTAAACCCCAGAGAAAGGAAGGGGCAGCCTGGATCCTCCCCCCCCCTCCTCTCTGAGCTGAGCCCGGCCGGGGCTGCCTTGTCTTTGCAGTGGTAGAGTCTCCCTTCCTCCTTGCGGTGGAAATTTGAGATTGCCAGCCTGCTGAATAATTCTGGGGCAGATCCCAGCTCCGACTGCATGAAGGTTGCAGGGACAAACCTGTGGATGTCGGCTGCCATCTCTGCCAGGAGGAGAAGGGAGCCCAGGAACTGCAGGCCTGCCATTCGCTCGTGCTCCTCCTCCTTCGGGCAGGTGTGAGAAAAAGTGAGCAGGCAGGCGGCTGAGATGGGCACAGCAGGGGAGCAATTAAACCGATTAACAACAGCAACATCTGATGGGTGCCATGTGCAGAACATGCAGCGGGCCTCCTTCCCCTGCCCCCCCCCATCCTCCACAACCCCCTCCCCCCCCACACACCCAGAGGGTGAAAGTGGCAAGAGCTGGCAAGAGTGGAGGGAAAAATATTTGGGGAAGAATGTAGGGTAGGATTTGACTTCTCAGGCTAACCTTGGCAACTGCTGCTGATGCAGCCCTCCCATACTCTCTCTCTCTCTCCTCCCTCCCTCCCTCTCTCTTCTCTCTCTCTTTTCTCTCTTTTTTCTGTCTCTTCTCTCTCCTTTCTCTCTCTTTTCTCTCTCTCTTCTCTCTCTCCTTTCTCTTTCTCTCTTCTCTCTCTTCTCTCTCTTTTTTCTCTCCTCTCTCCTTTCTCTCTCTTCTCTTTCCTTTCTCTCCTCTGTCTCCTTTCTCTCTCTCTCTCTTCTCTCTCTCTCTTTGACTCTCTTTCTCTCCCCCACCCTCACTGTGCTACCAAAGATGCAGACGTTTGTTTAATTCCCCAGCAGCTGGGCCTGCTGTTTCCAAAGCCATCGTTGAGCTAAAACTGGTGATAAGCGAAAAAGGAAGCAGGATTTCCAGCAAAGATGGGAAATTGGCCTATCCCAACTCCTGAAAAGCGCACCCCCCCCCTCGAGGGGTCCGGGACTGTCCAGATCCCCATCCCACCCATGGCCCATCACAGGCCCCTTCCCCGACTGGGGTTCGATCACACTTTTGGCTTTCTGGATTTCTGCCCCTCCCCTCCCCTCTTTTGTCTTCTGACTCACCTTTCCTCGGAGGAATTTCTAGGAGCCCAAAATCTCAGCGTAAATCAGGGTCTCCAACCGAGGCAACTTTGAGCCTGGCAGACTTCGACTCCCCCAAAATTCCCCAGCCAGCAAGAATTCTGGGAGACGAAATCAGGCAGGCTTAAAGTTGCCAAGGTTGGAGACCCCTGGCTTAGAGTTTGTGTGTTTCACTCTGAAGCACTGGGAGGGGGGGCGCATGGATTCTGACAGCAGTGGACAATGGGCCCTATCCAGCAACGGAAGAATCTGCACTTGGACAGGAAAACCAATATAGGCCATTTTTCATACTTATGACCTCCGCACGGTCACGTGATCCAAATTCAGGTGCTTGGCAACTGTCTCATGGTTATGACGGTCATAGTGTCCCAGGGTCACTATGGTCCCCTTTTGCGACCTTCTGACAAGCAAAGCCCATGGGGAATCCAGATTCACTTAACGACTGTATGACTAACAGAACAGCTGAGGGATTTTCTTAACAAGGTCGTAAAAGGGGACAATGTTCACGTAACAAACGTCTCATTCAGTCACAGAAATTTTGGAAACCACCGTGGTCGTAAACCAAGGACTACCTATGCTTGGTGGGGAGGATATGGATGGCCTGGTGGATGGAGGAGGTTGAGCACCTGACCAGCAGAAGAAACCAAGGTAGCCTCGGCCTTCCTCCCTCAAGCTCGCGGGGAGGGCTGAACTGGTCAGACTGGGGGCTGGAAGGTGGGGCCAGTTCCGGCTGCCACCATATTAGAGCCAAGGTGGCGCAGTGGTTAAATGCAGCACTGCAGGCTACTTCAGCTGACTGCAGTTCGGCCGTTCAAATCTCACCGGCTCAGGATTGACTCAGCCTTCCATCCTTCCGAGGTGGGTGAAATGAGGACCCGGATTGTTGTTGGGGGCGATATGCTGACTCTGTAAACCGCTTAGAGAGGGCTGAAAGCCCTATGAAGCGGTATATAAGTCTAACTGCTATTGCTATTGCTATATTAGAAGGAGGCGGAGGAGCTGGAAGAGGAGCAGGGGAAGGAGACAGGGGGGGGAGGGCTTAGCGGCCGAATGCTACGCAGAAGAAACTGGCTGTATTGATCCCCAAAAAGAGAGAGGGGGCTGTGAGGAGGCACGACAGTCTTAACAGAATGGTAGAGCTGGAAGGGACCTTGGAGATCTTCTAGTCCAGCCCCCTGCTAAAGGAGGAGATTGAGACAAATGGCTGCCCAGCCTCTTCTTAAAAACGTCCAGCGATGGAGCACCAGAGCTTCTAGTGGCAAGCGGTTCCACTGGCTAATTGTTCTCCTTAATTTCAGGTTGCTTCCCTCCGTGATTAGCCTCCATCCGTTGCCTCTTCTCCTGCCTACAAGGACTTTGGAGAATAGGTTGAAACCCCCCCTCTTCTTTGGGGCAGCCCCTCAAACACTTGAAGACGGCTATCCTGCCAGCCCAAGTCCTTCTTTCCACTCCCCGATTCCTGCCAGCCGTTCTCTGTCAGTCTCTCAACCCTCGGAGGGCTCTCACAGGGAGGGGGACGGGGGCAGCTTCTGAAGGTGGGGCTCAGAGCAACCGCTGGGAGTTTACGGAGGGGGATCCAAGGCTGCTCTGGGGGGGTTTCCCGGCCTTTGAAGCCAGGGAGCAGGGGAAGAGCCAGGCTCCCCGCTGGAGCTTCCATCAAGCTTCTGTCTGGGGTGGCCTGAGAATTCCTGCCTCGGCCAGGAAGCCTCCGTGGCCCTTTTCATCCCCCTGGCGCCATGAAGCCACGGCCATGCTCCTGTCGCCCCCCCCCCCCCATGCTTCTCCCCTTCCTTCCTCTGGCCCGGCACATGGCCTGCTGCTTCCGGGAGTCATTTCATGGGCTCCATGATCCCTGGGCTCCCTGGCAGAATCACGCTGAGGACCGTGTGACTGAGGACAGGTCGACCAAGGCAGCCGTAGAATGGATCCCACTTGATCAGAAGCCTCCTAAAAGAGACCCAAAACAAGATGGGGAGATGACATCATCAAGCAGGGCGGGCCCAATCGGGAAAAGGAAGCCCAGGTGTGTCTTGGTTGGGCACCTGCAGAAGAGGCCTCCCTCCTGATGGAGGAAGGCTAGAATGAGGAGAGGAGGAGGAGGAGGAGATGGCCTGGTCTTCCCTGCCCCCCTCCCTCTTCCCTGCCTGTCTTTGCCTCTTGGAGGAGGAAGAGGAAGGGCGCCCAGCCCAGGAGGGTCCGAGGGCACCTTCAGGGTCCTGCAGAGGCAGAGGGAGCCAGGAGTGCCCAGGGCTGGCAGGGTGACGAAGATGGGAGCTGGCATTTGCACTCAAGGAGGGAGCTAATGAACGGCTGAACATCTGCTGGGCCCGCCAGAGAGCCCTGCACCGCACACCCGTCTGCTGTCGCCCCTCCTGCCCGTCCGACAGCTCTGGGCACAGATGTCGTCCCGGGGCCAAGAGGGGGCAAAGGAAGCCGGCCAAGAGGACTGGCTTCCCGGGCAGGAGCCTCTGCCTTCAGGTGGGTGCCTGAGGCCTGAAGGAAAGCCTGACCCTCCTGGGGAGGGGGGGGCAAAGCCGGCCACCCTTCTCCCTCCCAACGGTTCAGCTTATGAAGGTGCCCAGAGGCCGAAGGGCTGCAGGCTGCCCTTCCGCTCCGCAATGCACACCCCACGGAGCCCACAAGGAGTTGGCGAAGAGGTGGTGCGCTTGGCCCCGCTCTCTCCACCACAGCCAAGGGAATTCTCTGGCGGCAGAACCAACCCGGGTGGTCGGCTGATGGACAAGAGGCTCACCTGGACCACCCATTACGTGGCTCAGCCACCAGCTAAAGACACAGCCGTCCTTTCACAAGAGTGGCCTGCTTTCTTGGGGGGGAGGGGGGAATGGAGCCCCTTAAAAAAAAAGCAGCCTGTGGGGCCGTATTGGGGAGGGGGCTCTAGCCAGGCAGGGGCTCCCTTGTGCTCCCACTTTGCTCAGTGGGCAAAGCCGCAGGGGAATGAGAACTCACTAACGGCCAATATGCTGCGGGACAATTCAATAATTCGATTTAATGATTTCCAATCATTAAAAATATTCTTAATTGTTGTCATTCCCATTTCATTCTGTCCCTCCTTTGGCCTCCTTTCTTTTCCAGCATTCGCTGGCTGGGGAATTCTGGGAGTTGAAGTCCGGACATCTTCAAGTGGCCAAGGTTGAGAAACACTGGCCACTAAAGTAAGGGTGACAAGAGGGGACAAAATGGAATGACGAAAATCAAAATAATTTTTAAGGAGTGCCAAAGGTGCTTTTTCAAGTGGTCTTTCTGGGGTTTTTCTTTTGAAGGTGTTTCTCTCCTCATCCCAGAAGCTTCTCCCGCTCTGACTGGATGGTGGGGGAGGGAAGGATGGATGCTCCTTGCAGCAAAGGCTCCCTCGCAATGGAATCCTCCCATTCAGTCCCACCATCCAGTCAGAGCGGAAGAAGCTGTTTGGGGTGAGAAGAGAAACATCTTCAAAATAAAATCGGGAAAGCCCAGGTTCTTGGTATGGGGACAACCTGGAGAAGCCCCGGGAATAATTTTCAAGGATTTTAAACTATTCAATCGAATTGTTGGGCCGTGGGAAGTTGTCCCATTCTGTTTACCAACACACCAAACCGTCTGGACTGCCTCTGAAGCAGAAGCCTTCCCACACCTCCTCCATGAGCAACTGGACGCAGAGGAGCCGGACTGCAGCCCCCCCCCCAAGCCCCTCCAGCCCAGATGAACCGCCAGGCAGAGCCAGGCAGCCCTCATTAGCACGGAAACAGCTGCAGAGGGGGAGGCTGCCCCCCCAAAGCCCGCTCCAGGTGCTTTCCTCCCCCTCAGACAGATGTGAGCAGGGATGAGCTTCTCGGATGGAGCATGGAGCGTGTCTCCTCCTTCGGAAGGGGTCTTGGGGGGGGCAGGGAGGGTGGCTTTGGGAGGGGCAAAGCCCCAGGAGAGGCAGGATAGGGCTGATCCCAGGGCTTGGGACTACTGAGGAACTCAGTGCAAAATCAAAGGAAGTAATGTATTGATGCAGCATGCACCCACCAGTGGCTGGCCAGGTTAGGTGGTCTTAATAGAATGGACCTTATAAATTCATATTAGCTTGGCTTTTATTCTAGTGCCCTGGAGTCCCAAAGTTGACTTTTAGCTGGAGTGAACCTTCTCCCCAACTTCCTCATGAGTATTACAAATAGGGCTGAACAGTGTGGCAAGACCCTGTAAAGTGGGGGCACAGGAAGTGAGAGATAGAAGAGAGGTGAAAGCTGCTGACAGCTTAAGATGAAATAGGAACTTCTCTCTTTTGTATTTCTCCTATGTCCTTCGCTGTAACATTCCAAAGTGAACTTCCCCTTTTGAAATGTCATGCTTGTCTCGTGTATGGAAACGCCTTGAGAATGTACCGGGTGGAACACGGCATAAAAGTAGGATCCTGGGCATTCGCACGCACGCACACACCCCCGTCCCCATACATGCACACGCATCTCCCGCATGCGTCCTGCCCCCGCGCATGTACAACAGCGACCCAAAAACCAGCTGGCCGGCAGTAGCAGCACACGCACGCATGCCAGCTGTGGCACATAGCTGCCATAGGTTTGCCATCGGGGCCCTCTGCCATTTCAGACAAGTGTTTATCCAGTCTCATCTTCAAAATCCCTATTGAGCTCCCACAGCTTCTGGTGGCAAGCAGTTCCACTGGTTAATTGCCCTCACTGTCAGGAAGTTTCTCCTCAATTCCAGGTTGCTTCTCTCCTTGATTAGTTTCCATCCGTGGCTTCTTGTCCTGCCCTCAGGGGGCTTTGGAGAAGAGGTGGAGCCCCTCCTCTCTGTGGAAGCCCCTCAGATATTGGAAGATGGTGTCATGACACGCCAGTCCTTTTTTTAAAGAGTTTATGTCAGTGTTTCTCAACCTTGGTGACTTGAAGTCCTGTGGACTTCAACTCCCAGAATCCCCCAGCCAGCGCAGCTGCGCTGGCTGGGGGATTCTGGGAGTTGAAGTCCACAGGACTTCAAGTCACCAAGGTTGAGAAACACTGGTTTATGTATACATTCTAATTTAACATACATAAGTGCTTTTTGTACATTGTATTGTCTGGGCCAATTAGCTTATATAATAACACTTTTCCTGCTCCTCTTTCCTCCCTGTATTATCCAGCCCTTTATAGAAGAAATCCCATGACTGCAAGCATCTTCTTTGCCTCTGATCCTTCGTGTCAGTCTGTCCATTTCCGCACAATCTAATCTTGTTTCAATTACATCTTCTTCTCTCCGTGTTTCCTCATCCAGCCCACTCCTCCTCTTCACCAGACCAGGCAAACCCAATTCCTGCAACCGTCCTTTCAACAGTTCAGCCTCCAGTCTCCTGGTCATAGTTTATAGTTATAGTTTATTGGAATTTGTAGGCCGCCCTTTTCCCTGAGGGGACTCAGGGCGGCTCACATAAACTAGGGAGGGGGGAGGATACAGACAACAAAATAGAGACAAATACTAAAATGGTAAACAACATACATTCATCATTCGGGAGGGGACTATCCTTATCCCCAGGCCTGACGGGCGAGCCAGTTCTTCAAGGCTGTGCGGAAGGCTTGGACGGTGGAGAGGGTGCGGATCTCTACAGGGAGCTCGTTCCAAAGGGCCGGGGCTACTGCTGAAAAGGCCCTCCTCCTCGTAGTTGCCAGCCGACACTGGCTGGCCGATGGAATACGGAGGAGTCCTAACCTATGAGATCTTATTGGTCGCAGGGATGTAATTGGCAGAAGGCGGTCTCTCAAGTATCCAGATCCACTGCCATGAAGGGCTTTATGGGTGATTAGTAGCACCTTGAAGCGCATCCGGAGATCGACAGGTAGCCAGCGCAGCTCGCGGAGGATAGGTGTTATGCGGGTGAATCGAGGAGCACCCGCAATCACTCGCGCGGCTGCGTTCTGCACTAGCTGAAGTCGCCGGATGCTCTTCAAGGGCAGCCCCATGTAGAGCACATTGCAGTATTCCAGCCTAGAGATCACTAGGGCCCGAGTGACTGTTGTGAGAGCCTCCCGATTCAGGAAGGGTCGCAACTGGCGCACCAGGCGAACCTGGGCGAATGCCCCCCTGGTCACAGCCGTTAGGTGGTGGTCAAATGACAGCTGCGGGTCCAGGAGGACTCCCAAGTTGCGAACCCTCTCTGAGGGGTATAGAATTTGACCCCCCAGCCTGAGTGATGGTATATTAGTCAAATCTTTGGGAGGAAAACACAACAGCCACTCGGTCTTTTCCGGGTTGAGCACAAGTTTGTTAACCCTCATCCAGTCCATAACGGCCTCAAGACCCCGGCTCACCACATCCACCGCTTCATTGAGTTGGCACGGGGCGGACAGATACAATTGAGTATCGTCCGCATATTGATGGTATCTGATCCCGTGCCTGCGGATGATCTCTCCCAGCGGTTTCATGTAGATGTTGAATAGTAGGGGGTCATCTTCCTGGCTCTTCCCATCCCATTATCCCCAGCCCCCAGGGTTTCTTCCAGGGAGATGGGTATCTGCATCCTCCTCAGCTCCGGTGGAGTCTGAATTTGGCAAGCTTGCACTTCTAACCGGGGCACCAGGAGGGGCTCCTGGGGCTCCCAGAATGAGAGAATCTTCTCCAGGATCACATTCCCCCCCTCTCCAAAGCCTGCAGGTTGTGCTGTCAAAGACCTCAACCCCCCCCCAGTCCCTGAAATCCAGAGGAATTCCCCCCCTTTTTGGCCTCTCTCCTGCCCTCTCTCGGGCTGCCCTCCTTGTTGGGGGGCTGGTGTTGGGAAGGGGGGGCTCCACCTGTCTCTTCTGCACAGGCAATTACAGGAGGAGGGGAGAGGAAGGTCTGGGTACCCAGCTGACGGTGGCCAAGGGCGCCCCGGGGAAATGCGGGCGATGGGTCCATCAGGGCTCTGGGCTAATTAACGGTTGGGAGCCGCATGTGGGGAGAGAGCTGTCCGGCGCCCAGGCCTGATAGGGAATCGGCCCACACATCTGCTCCACGCCAGCTCAGCGCAGGGCAATAAATCACAGCAAGGCCGGCCTCCCCCCCTCCCCAACCCAGCCGGGCCAGGCGGCCTCCTCCCTGCCTCCATCCGGCCCTGCCTGGGCTGCCAAAGGGGCACTTTGTGTGGCTGGATATCCATTGCTCTTCGGGGGGGGGGGTGGAATTGGCAGGGGAATGGGCTGGGAGAGCATTAACCAGGCTGCCACATGCGCCTTCCAGTTGATTATCCTCCAATTAGTGCGGCGTTCAGGGCTGCCCACTGCCAGTTCTGTGGCTGGCAATAGGGGAAGGGTCCCGAGGCAGAGGAGGAGGCGAGTGGGGTAGCCTGGATCCCTGGCCTGGACCATGCAGAGGGCCAGGAGAGTGTGGCCCTTGGAGCCCCCCCCTGCAGCTCTGTACAGCACTGCCGTCTTCCAGTATTTGAGGGGGCTGCCCCAAAGAAGATGGGGGGGTCAGCCTATTCTCCAAAGCACCTGAAGGCAGGAGACGAAACCATGGATGGAAACTCATCCAGGAGGGAAGCAAGCTGGAATTCAGGAGAAACTTCCTAACAGTGGGAACAATTAACCAATGGAACAACTTGCCACCAGAAGTTGTGGGTGCTCCATCACTGGAGGCTCTTAAGAAAAGGCAGGACAGCCATTTGTCTCAATAGGCTCTACTGCTTCAGCAAGGGGGTGGACTAGAAGGCCTCCAGGGTCCCTTCCAGCTCTATTATGATTGAGGCTGGGGGTGGGGGGGCAAACTGCACAGGCTGAGCAAGTTCACGGTGGCCTTTGCGGGGGGGGAGGGGGTGTTGCAGTGCATATTTGGGCCCTGCTGGGCCTGGGAAGGATCTGCTCAATGGAAGCTCACAGCCTGCTGGTTCTTGATTTACATCAGTTTGTTTAGTGACCATTTCCCACACTTACGACCGTTGTGGCATCCCCATGGTCATGTGATCTAAATTCAGATGCTTGGCCACTGACTCGTATTTATGACGGTCGCAATGTCGCAGGGTTCCTTTCTGCAACCTTTTCTCCAGCCAATTGGGGAAGAGAGATTCACTGAACAACAACTGCAGTGGTTTTCTTTACAGCTGTGGCAGGAAAGGTCGCAAAATGGGGCAAAATTCACTTAGGAGCAGAAATGTGGGAGTCAGCTGTGGTCTTAAGTTGAGGACTAGGGGCATCTGCAGGAATCTCCCCAATCCATCACGTGATTCTTTTACTTCCTTTGTCGCCCACAGGGAGGTTGTGGGGCCAGAGGTGAACGTCCTGGCATGGGAAACGGCCCCACTGGGCCTGTGTGGGTCCGGCTGTGGGTCCCGTCTGGGGTGTAAAAAGGCTGCCTCTCTGGGCCTTCTTCTCCTCCGCCTTGAGCGTGAAGATGGAGCCTCAATCCCAACCTTCTTCAAGAAGACACACTAGCCGAGTTCATACAACATGTGAGGTGCGAACGGCATTCACACAATACACAAGAAGCAGGACAAGGGTTGGGCTACTCTGACCTGCTGACCCACAACTGAACAATCCCATTGTATCCCAGCCTAATGAGAGGGGTGAATCCAGGCAGCTCCCATGGATCTGTCCAGGGAGGCTCTCGGTCCTGGTTGTCCCAAAGGAGGCAACTGGATTGTCTGTTTTTCTCTTTTGAAGAGGTTTCGCTTCTCATCCGAGGAGCTTCTTCAGCTCTGACTGGATGGTGGGGAATGGAAGGGTTTATACTCCTTGCAAGCAGCTGGTGATTCGTATTCTTTCTGAGAGTCACTGAGACCATCGGACCGGAAGAGGGCAATGGATTTGCAGGTGTTCATTGAAGAAACCCACTCGCCTTTCCTTTGGAGGACTCAGAACAGGATGCCGGGTCCATATAGGAGACCAAAGTCAGGGTTGCTGCAACAGCTGAGGGAAACCACCTCCCCACCTTCACCCACCTGGCTCAATTGGGCCACCTGAGTGCCAGCCTGCTTCTTGGCACCTCTAGCGTGCTGCAGGTGGCTGGAAAGGACCCCAGGAATTGCAGCACCCGGGCAACCCGCAGAGTGCCAAGGAAGCCCAGCTGGGCCCTGGGCAGGCAGGGCTGCACCGTAGGCCAGATTCAGGATTTCAGCCTCTCTCAGGTCCTTCCAAAACGGGTGCCTGGATGCACGACCCACTCATGACCGAGGCGGGCCTGTCACAGCTGTGGGAAGCTTGGCCGACGTGTTTCAGTGCATTTTACAGGACGCAAAACTGAAGCTGCAGGCAAAGCAGGGGGGGGGGGTGTCCGACTCCTTTGAAAGTGCGAGCTGCAGCTGGCCCTACTTTCTCAACCTCCCCCTCCTCAAAAGTCCCCAGCAGCTTCTGAGAAGAGCCCGGGCACAGAAGACCCCCAGCAAGGCTGAATAGCAGAATACGAGAGTCGGGAGGAACTTTGAACCTCGGCAAGGCTGCCTTGGGAATGTTGCATCCGGTTTTGGTCGCCACCATATCGAAAACATGTTGAGACTCTCAACGTCATTTTTACCAACTACCAACCCTCCACCCAAGCAGGAGACCCTACACCATTTCTGACAGATGGAAGTCCAGTTTCTCCTTAAAAGCCTCCAGTGATGAAGCTCCCACAACTTCCAAAGGCAACTTCTGTTCCATGGACTGATTGCTCTCACTGTCAGGAAATGCCTCTTTATTTCCAGGTTGAATCTCTTCTTGCTCAATTTCCATCCATTCTTCCTTGTCTGGCCTCCGGGTGCTTTGGAGAACAGCTTGATCCCTTTCTCCTCTCTGTGGCAGCCCCTCAAATATTGGAAGATGCTCTCCTGTCTCCCCTGGTCCTTCTCTTCTCTAGACTAGCCATGTCCACTTCCTGCAACCGTCCATAGTATGTTTTATCTTCCAGTCCCCTAATCCTCTTTGTTGCTCTTCTCTGCACTCTTTCTAGAGTCTCAACATCTTTTTTTATATCATGGCGACCAAACTGTCTGCAGGATTCCAAGGGTGGCCTCACCAAGGCCTTGTAAAGTGGTGCCAACACTTCCGGTGATCTGGATTCCATCTCTCTGCCTGATACCACAATGCCAGGGCTCCGTGTGGGTCCATGCAGGAGTGTCTGGGGTGCTTTTGATTCCTTGGTGCTCCGGGATGGAGCTCCGATGTTGCTGAGAAGGTTCTGACCTTCACCTCTTCTGTGTGCAAGGCCTTCTGTGTCCGCCACCCACCCTGGGAGATTGGCTTCAGCTCCCAGAGATGCCCAAGGGGCCTGGGGCTTCTGGAAGGATACTGAAGGGCCAGCTGGGGGAGTCCCCCACTGGCCATTTCCAGGCCCGGCGTAATGATCCCAGCTGAGGCCAGATGGGGTCCTCATCTTCCTGCCCAGCCTTCCGGAACAGGGTGAGGGATCTGGAGGCTGTCATCAAAATGCTAATGGGGGAGGGAGTCACCCCTCGTGCTGCAGCCCCTCCCTGCCACCATCTCCTCCCTCCCTCCCTCCCTTCGGCTGAACCTGCCCCCCCCCACCTCCTCCCCGCACTCAGGGTTCCTTCCTGCTATGCCCAGCTTAATTTAGGAAGCAGCCTGTGGACGGAGGCAGGCAGACCCTCCTTGCTGCTCCTCCTGCCCATGGAGGAGACTGCCAACTGTTTGGTCCAGCCTCCTCTGGTTTCCTCTGACGTTTGGGAATCTTTTCTTGCCCAGCAGCGAAGGAGGACGAGGGCTGGCAAATGCCTCGGAATTAAACACAGGTTATCCGTCTATCCAAATATAAAACACAGAAAATTCAAAGGACAGTGGAAACGGTGGGAGAGTAGAGGAGAAAAGGGGGGGAGGGGAAACAGTGGGGGAAAAAGAAAAGTGTGGACTTCCGATTCTTTGTTTGGAGCAGCAAACTAGACAGAGGAAACCTCAACTTTTTACATCGTCATATACTGTTGCCATTTCTGTCACAAGAAATTTAACTCGTCAGCAAAACCTAAAATCAACCGAATATTTATTTTCCACTTCAAGCACAAAGTCCAAAAGCGGTTTCCAAATAGAACCAAAATAATTTTTTTATTCTTTTCCCCTTAATCGAACCCACCAGTTTGGCCACCTCTGCTAACTCCCTCCTCTTTTGCAGCCGTCCGTCCGTCCGTCCATCGTGGGAGTCAAAGGGCCCTTCCGTTTTTTGTGCGGAGGCTGGCAAATGCCTCTGGCTTTGTTTGCAGAGGTTGGGAGGGGAAAAAACACACAGATAAGCTTAGGGAATAAAGAGCAGGGGGGGCAGAGGGGGGGGCTTTGATAATTGGGTGCCTGGTGAATGATGGGAACTGCCAAGGCTGCCATTTGCTGAGCTCCTCCAGGTCTTTATCTTGACATCCCAAACGGCTCCAGGAAAGCTTCCTTGCAGGGTCCCTACCTATCCTTGGGGAGGGGGTGGGGTGGGGGCTTAAAGCTGGTGCATGGATTTCCAAGAAGGCACCCCTGTTTGGATGCCAGGGAGTCCAGGGGGCAGACATGCCAGTTGCTGGGCTGGTTGGGAACTAGATGTTTGCCGATGGAGGAACTGGGAAGTAGGTGCAACCCGGAGGAAGTGAGAGCCATTGCATGGTGCAGCAGGAGAGTAGTGTGTGTGTGTGTGTCTGCCTTACCTCCCCCCCCCAACTGCATTCTCCTCACAACGAGAGAGGGCAGCATGCCCCAATGGTGACCTTTTTTCAAAAGGCACCTGGGCTTCCTTGTTGATTTGCAAGTGGGTGGGGGCCTCCCCACTCTCTGTGGCTCACGGATGCCCTTGCAGCCCTGCCCCCCCCCAGGAGTGAATCAGGCTTAAGCCAAGAGCTTTCGCTGTGCTGCGGCTAAAGTCCTTTCCCACAACTCCCCCCTCCCCCCCACTGCAGATGCTTTGATTGTGGAAACTCCTCCAGATCTTCTGCTGGCTGTTTTCCGGATCCCCCTGGTGGGGATGACACCGAGGAAAACCTGCGCCCGGATTTCACCTCTTATTCTGTGCCATGGAGGGGGGGGGGGTTGTCAAAGTTGCTACACCTGATCCCCCATTGGCTTGGGGAGCGAGGGGCTGCAGGGATGGGTGTGTTTCCAGAGGGAGCACATTTTACACTGGTAGTTTCCTACTGGTCCCTGGAAGGGGTTCCACCACAAAAGCGCGTAGGACAAAATCGCGCTCGACAAAAGCGCGCTGTGACGTCATCACAGCGCGACGAAAAAGATCGAAAAAATGTAAAAATAAAGCTAAAACCTTCCCCTAACCCCCCCAAACCTAACCCTAAACCTAACCCTAACCCTAACTCTTAACCTAACCCTAAACCTAACCCTAAACCTAACCGTTAAAGTAACGAAAAACGTAACGCTAACCCTTATCCTAACCCTAACGCTAACGCTAACGCTCTAAAGCTAACCCTAACCCTTACCCTAACCCTAACCCTAACCCTAACCCTAACCCTTACCTTTATGTGAATCGGCTTGCTTTAATTTAATTTTTATTAATTTTTATTTGAATTTTTCGATCTTTTTCGTCGCGCTGTGATGACGTCAAAGGCGCGATTTTGTCGATCGCGCTTTTGTCGTCCGCGCTTTTGACGGGTCACGCTGGAAGGGCTGAGAGCACCAGCTCAGCCATGGGGAAGAGCCGGGGGTCTTTAGCCAAGGGTTTGCACGATGCAAGGAAGCCTATGACCCCTGGCCTTAGAAGGAGAGCTGTGGGGAATGTGCACTGGGCTCCACTTGGAGAACCGGAAGGAGGATGGTGGGGTCATTACTTCCCCAGAAAGGCTGCAATTGCTGAACCCCGATAGATGAGGCTCTGGGTCATTTATTATAGGAGCCAGCCACGGACAGCAGCTGCCAAAAAAGCCAACACAGTTCTAGGCTGCATCAACAGAGGGAGAGAATCAAGATCACGTGAAGGGTTAATACCACTTTATAAGGCCTTGGAAAGGCCACACTTGGGATATTTGCATTCAGTTTTGGTCGCCACGATGTAGAAAAGATGCTGAGACTCTGGAAAGATTGCAGAGAAGAGCAAGAAAGAGGATTAGGGGACTGGAGGCTCAAACATAGGAAGAAGAAGGGTTGCAGGATTTTGGGTATGGCTAATTTAACAAAGAAAAGGCACAGATGACAGGAGAGCAGCCTTCTGGTATTTGAAGAGCTGCCCCAAAGAAGAGGAGGGGGAGGGTTCCACCATTCTCCAAAGCACCTGAGGGCAGGACAAGAAGCAATGGATGGAAACTAACCAAGGAGAGAAGCAACTTGGAACTAAAGGGAAATTTTCTGGCAGTGAGGACAATTAACCAGTGGAGCAGAAGTTGCCTCCAGACGTTGTGGTTCTCCATCACTGGAGGTTTTTAAAAAGAGTTCGAACAACCATTTGGCTGGAATGGTAGAGAGTCCCCTGCTTGAGCAGGGGTTGGACTAGAAGACCTCCAAGGCCCCTTCCTTCTCTGTTATTCTGCTGTGTTTGTATTTGTGAGGTTCTCGGTTATTCTGGCCAGGGACACTAGAGAGGTGATTGAAGATAGCAGCCACTGTAGCCCCTCTCTCTCTCTTTTAACATGACCAGAAACCCCTTGCCTTAAAGTTCCAGGAACATCCCTCTGCCCTACGGAAAGCAACTGGTTTGCAAGGGAGGCCGAGATGTGGGGCAGCCCCAGTGGCTTGCCTCTTGATCTCAGCACGCCTGGCAATGAAGGGTGCATCCACCCCAAGTCTGTGCGTGCATGGGGGGGGAGGGAGGCGGGCCGCAGCTTTGTTCCCGTGCCTGGAAGAAAAGGGGCCCCCGTGGGAACCAGCGACAAGGATCAGACACTCCAATTTGCATAATGGAGGCGCCCCCAGAGCAACTTTCCCACCCTGCACAGCCGAGATAAAGGGGACGGGTCCCTCCTGGCCAATCAGGGGGCTCAGCCGCCCCCTCCGCCCCTCCCGGGAGTGGTTATGACAAATAAGATTAATGTTCCCTCCGCCACCTCGCCTGGCCTGCACAAAGGCCTCTGTGCCGGGGACCTCGGTTATGGCACCCACGGGCAGGGGAGCCAGCTGGGCTGCGTGGGAGCCCACGGGAGAAGGGAGGAGTCTGCGCGCACGGACACAAACACAAACGCCTGGCGCCTTCCGTACGCCTCCCCGGGCGTGGAGGCTGTGGGAGACAAGGATGCGGCATCCCCGGTGTGGGCTGGATCAGCAAGGGCCCCTTGGCTGAAGGTGTCTGTCTGTCTGTCTCTCCTTTGGGCCACTTTAAGACCCGCAGCTGGGGAACTCTGGGAGTTGAAGTCCACAGGTCTTAAAGTGGCCAAGGTTGGACTCCCTGCTTTAGAAAGGAGGAGGAGGGAAGCGTTGCAGTGAACTGGAGCCAGCATTTGCTGCGGCCAGCCCTTCTGGATGGTTCTACCTGCTGTCCGGCCACCAGAGGAAGGAGAGAGCCATTGTGCAGGAAGGAAATTCTGTGTCCGGGTTTGGTCGCCCTGATACAAAAATGATCTTGAGATTCTGGAAAGATCAGCAAAAATGATTGTGAAGTACCCGTGGTTCGCTCATGAGGCCAATGTTGAGAAAAGACATGGACACGAGCTTTCTCGGGATGAGGCGACCCAGATTGGGGTCTGGGAGCCCCTTTTATTGAGACAGGACAAAGGCAGGAGGAGCAATCAGCATGTGATTTAAGACAGCCTGTCAAACTACAATTGCTAATCTACTGCTCAGGGAAGTTCTGTCTATATATGGTCAAATCCTGGGCGTCGTTGGGTAAGGCACATCTAGAGCGAACTATCAGGATGTTATGCTATGCACTATCAGGATGTTATGGAGTTTGTTTTTTCCTGTGTGGTTCAGCGTGGCTGTGCATGCCCTGTTATGCACTGGGCCATGGGTGACCGCCACACCTACACAAGGAGTTATATGACAACAAATGATGAGGGGACCGGAGACGAAAACCTAAGACAAACCGTTGCAGGAATTCGGTACATCTAGCCTAGTTAAAAGAAGGACCAGGGGAAACACGATAGCATCTTCCAGTATCTCAGGGGCTGCCCCAAATAAGAGGGAGTCAAGCTGTTCTCCAAAGGGCAGGAGAAGAATCAATGGGTGGAGACTAATCAAGGAGAGAAGCAACCCAGAACGAAGGAGAAATTTCCTGAGAGAACAATCGATCAGTGGAACTGCCTGCCACCAGAAGTTGTGGGTGCTCCAGCACTCAAGGTTTTTAAGAAGAGACTGGAGTGGACAGCCAGTTGCCTGGAACGGGATGGGATGTTCTGTTTGAGCAGGGGGCTAGACTAAAAGACCTCCAAGGTCCCTTCCAAGTCTATTCTATTCTAATTATTCTGAAATCAGGAACTCATTCCGTGGGTTGTGCAAATGAGGAAATGATCATGTCTCGAAGCACAGAGAAAAAGACTTGCTTTTATTTTCTTTATCCAATTTTAAAACCGCCCATTTCCCTCACAAAGAGATTCTGATGGTGTAGAACAGTGGTTCCCAAACTTGGCAACTTTAAGACTTGTGGACTTCAACTCCCAGAATTCTCCAGCCAGCTCTGCTGGCTGGAGAATTCTGGGAGTTGAAATCCACAAGTCTTAAAGTTGCCAAGTTTGGGAACCACTGGTGTAGAAGTGAAATATTAAAAACAGGAAAACACAAGGGTTAAACACGAGTAAAAAGCCAGGGGGGAAGGTTTCCAGGGTGCTAACCAGCCCCACGGCTGTGTGTTCCCCTCGGCACTCCAAGGAAGACAGCAGAGCTCTGTCTTCAAGCCTTTTTTTGGGGGGGGGCGCCTCCCCTTTGGGGGTAGATGAGAACGTTCCACAGGATGGGAGGGGGGGCAATGTCAGAGGAGTCTCTCTTCCTGCCACCCCCACCCCGGTCGTTTTTGGGCTGACGGGGGCTGCATTGCAACATGCCTTCCGTGCCTGACCAGGCGGGGTGGGATAAAGACCTTTCCATGGGGGAGCCTGGCCACAGGCAATTTGGGGGGGGGGGGGGCTTTAGGTCATAACCAGCACCCTGAATTGGACCCAGAAGCAAACCTGACCCAAAGCAGCTTGTGCAACGTGTTACATGCACCGTTCTTTGGAGGCACAAGATTGCCTGCCACCTTCTGCATCTCCTGCTGTTTTATAAATGGATGGTGTTACCTGCTTGGGTCATGAAATGTCTGCAGGAAAACAGCCAAGCACTCAGAAAGGTTTATACATTCTCAGGCCTGGATCAACCCCATCCCTCCTTCAGGACAGGCCTCTGTCAGATTCAATGGCTGGTAATGCCCCCACCCCTCCTCTTCCACTCACAGGGACACAGTGTGGACCGGGGCCCCAGGCATCTCCAGAGGAGCCCTGAGTGTGTTGCTTGACAACTTGTGTTTCCTTAGTGCAGTGTTTCTCAACCTTGGCAACTTGAAGATGTCTGGACTTCAACTCCCAGAATTCCCCAGCCAGCGAATGCTGGCTGGGGAATTCTGGGAGTTGAAATCCAGACATCTTCAAGTTGCCAAGGTTGAGAAACACTGCCTTAGTGTAAGAAGAGCCGAGGCTTAGGGCGTCTGAGAGTAAAGCAGATAGACTATGCCATCAGAGGGTGTGGGTGTCTCAGACCAGGAAAACAAAGGAGGCCCCTGGCTGGAATGTGGGGTCCCTGGTGCTCTCTGAGCTTGGTGATTTTCCTGCAGACATTTCACGACCAAACTATGTAACACCATTAGTGCTAGGAGGAGGAAGAGGAGGACTATGGAGAACCTGGTTCTCTCTGAGCTTGGCTCTCTTCCTGCAGACCTCTCATTACCCAGTTGGGGAACATCATCAGTGCTAGAAGGGAGTGGAGCTTGTGGGAAGGAGGAGGGACTGTGGAGTCCTTGATGTTTTCCAGCTCTCCCCCCCAAATAAAATAAAATATATCCCACCCTCAATCCTGCTCTCCCTGGTACAGCCTGATCCATTGGGGTGGGAAGGGGTTGCCCTGGGCTGGGCATCCTTCAGGCCAGGAAGGGGACGGGTCCCCCTTGAGGGGAGGATGGTTCAGCCCAGGGCTTCTCTTCTGCCCTTAATGGTCTTGTGGTCACCGCTTCACCTGCCCATATAGCCCGAGGCATCCAGCAGAAGCTACAATGGCGCCAACCCACATGGCAGCATCACTCCCTGTCCAAGGGGCGCAGAATTCTGCCTTTTGCCCGATGCCAGAGCACACAAGTCACCAGGCTCTCCTGCTTCCCCAGGAGATGAAAGCTGGTGGGTCCTGGGTGTGTGTGTGTGGGGGGGGTGGCTACTCCTGGGGGTTGTTCTGCCCCTCTTTGCACTCTGCCTGAGCCACCCCAGAGCTCCTGCCTTCCAGCTCGGCTGCTGTTAGCCAGTTCCAAGGCTTTTCGTGGTGGAAAGGTCAGGGAGGGGCTGAGGCTCAGCTGAGCTCCTGGCATCTGCTTGGGGGTCTCCTGGCAGCTCCCTTGGTGGGGGACGGGGGGACGGGGAGGTGTGCTTCCAATGGAATGGGAGGTGATGACCAGGTGGTCTTCCCAGCACTGCCCACACCTGACCCTCCTTGAGAGGGCGGCCCCAACGGCGTTTTATGTTTGAAGTGGGGCCGCTGGGGCCTCTCCTCCCACTTTCCTCTCTCGGCCATTGCACCGTCTTATCGCAGACAAGTGGGGGTCACAACCTGATGCGGGGACGGCAACCCCGCTATGACAGTGAGTCGCATCAGCCCGGCCGGGCGGTCAGCGGGAGTCCGGTGACCGGTCTCTGCCACGCTCCGGGGCGCCTCCCTTCGCGGGACGAGGGCCGCCGAGGGGGGAGGGAGGGAGGGAGGGAGAGCCTGGGGGGGGGGAGAGGAGGGGGAAGAGCGGGCGGGGCTGCAGAATTGGTCCCAGCTGCACCTCTTCACAAAGCCCCGCAGCCCCGGGGGTTCCTGCCCATCAACTCCAGTTGCGCGAGCTGACAATAAAGTTAATAAGCTATTCAGGCACAGGAAGGGACCCTCGACGCAACCGGGAGGCCGGCGCCAGGGGATCCGAGGCGGGAGGGAGTTCAGGGCAGGCTCCGTGCGGGGCCCAGCCACCCCTCCTCCGCCCAGTCCGGGGCTTCGCAAGACCCGCGACTGCTTTCAAGGGCCCCGCCGGCATCTGGGCAGCGAGCGACCCCCCCCAACTGCAGCGGCTGCAGGTCTCCACAACCCGAGAGGCGGCCGATGACCGCTCCGCCGAGGATAGGGACCCGGCTCGGGCCGCCACCGGTGGGTGGGCGAGCGTTGGGGCCCCCGTGGGCTGGGCTGCTGCTGCTGGGGGGAGGGGCCGGCCGCGGCTCCTTGGCTCCCCGTGCAAAGCGCGAGAGTGGGAATTAAATGCTAATGAAGCCCTTTGATTCAGCAGCAGCCGCCGAGCGCTCCGTGTTGCGGCGCCTCCTAGGCCATTATTATGCAAATGCGCGCGGGGCCCGCCCCCTCCCCCATTTAGCCGGAATGAGCTCTTCTTGGCATCATTCGGAGTCAATTACGGCACTTACCTGCTTAATGATCGCAGCCCGGAGAGCGGGCGGGGGGGGGGGGGGAGGCCGGCAGAGCCTTGCCGGCAGCAGGGCCGCCTCGGCTGGGGAGTGGGGGGGGGGGGGAAGCGGGGTAAGATCACTCCGTGCTTGGGCTGTGGGGGGGGAGGGGAGGCCTGAATTTGGGGTGATTGGGCGTCCGTGGCCTCCTGCCCCCCTTCTTTGTTCTTCGTTGGTCTTGGTCTACTCATTAATTTATCCGGCTTTTAATTAACCGTCCTTGTCCCCGAGGGCCCCGGGAAGATAACACCAATTGGGAAGATGAAATCAAGTGACTGAAATATTTTAAAGCCAAAGGCACCTGCCTGCCCCCCCCCCACGAGAGCAGGAGTGGGAGAGACCTGCCTTCCCATGGGTGGGTGGTGGGGCTCCGACCGCTTCCCAGCCTCTTAGGTGGGTGACTGCAGGACCTAGAAGGGAGACCCTTACTCCAGGGGTCCCAGTTTGGCTCTGGGTCTGGGCAGGCTGTGGCCTTTCCTTGGGGGAGCCAGGGGGAACTCCGCTGGGCAGGGAAAGGGGTTGGGGGGGGGACTGGGGCTGCCTGCCTGGCTGGGGGCGGGAATTGGAGGGGTGGGTGGGCTGCGGGATCTGGAAGACGTGCAGTTAGGTCCCCCATAAGACAGTGACAACCCCTCCCCCCTTCCCTGCTGAGCATCTGAAAGGAATTAAGTCCTGGGGTGGCCTTTTATAGGCCCCCCACTTCCTCCGGTGGGCCCAGGAGGCTGGCTGCCCAGGGCGGCTTCTCCAGCCCTTCCACCCCTGGAGGCCTTTCCAGAGGGCAGGTTGGGAGAGCCCCACACGGATCACTTCACTCTTCCGGGATCCTGGCTTGGCAGAAGCCATCCTAGCCACCCTCCCTCATTCTGGGGACGCTCCGGCTGCCCCACAAAGCCCCCCCTTCCCCCCCATGCCTTATGCATCCCAAATCCCTTCAGAGAGGTGGAGCTTCAACCGCACAGTCGCAATTGTCCTGTTGGCTGTTTTGACACAGGCAGAGCCTCCAGCTGCCTCTTTGGCTGCATTCACACAACACACTTAACCGGGCTACGAGGCTGTTTTCCCACTAAGCCTCATACTTCTGATGCCCATGGAGATTCTCCACCATCCAAGAAGCTGCTTCAGTTCCTGAAGAACCAAATGGTGAACTGAGGAAGCTTCTCGGATGAGGAGCGAAATGCTTTCAAAGGAAAAACCAGGAAAGTCCAGTTGTGCTTTTTGGGGAAAAGCTCCTTTGGGTTCTACTGGCTGGGCAGCCCCGGAGCCTTTGGGGAGCTTCTGTTCCTTGGGCTTTTTCATAAAATTTGCCCTCTGGAAAGGGGCAGCCTGTTCTCCCCCCTGCAGCCCCTGGCTGGGAAGAGGGCAGGAGGCTGCCTGAACCAGCCAGGTCTTTGCAGGAGGCCTCGACTTGCATTTAATGACCATTTGAAGCTATAGTAACAATGAAAAAAAGTGACTTATAACCTGTTTCCACACTTATGACCGTTGCACCATCCACATGGTCATGTGATGAAAATTTAGGCCCTGGGCGACTGGTCACCATTTGGCATCCTCTGGGTGGGATTCCAACAAGCGAAGTCAGAGGGAGAAGCTGGATTCGCTGAATGACCAAATGATTCACTTAACAACTGTAGTGATTTGCATCACAACTATGGCCAAAAAAAAGATTGTAGCGTTGGGCATGAGTGACTTTAACATTTGCCCTGCTTAGCAGTGGAAATTCTGTTCCCAATGATGGTCATAAGTTGAGGACTTAACTTTGAATCTTGGTTATTCTTCATGTTGCTTTAGTTTGACTGTGAACTGAGCCCCTTTGAGAGACACAGGAAGGAGAAGGCGGGGGGGGGGCTGGTTTTTGCATAACCAATGAAGCCCAGCACCCCCCACTCCCTCCCTCCCCTTTGTACCTTCTTTCCTCCTTTCCTCCTTTCTTCATTCCTTCTTTCCCCATTTCCTTCCTTCCCCATTTCTTACACTCCTCCCCTCCCTCCTCCTTTCTAACCTTCTCTCCTTCCCTTTATCTTCCCTCCCTCCGGAACGCAGGACCTTCCAGCAGGGGGCAGCAGTCAGGGCCTCCTTTGACCTTCATTCTTCCAGATTCGGCCTGGGAGCCTCTCGCTGCCTGCCAGTCGCTCAGCTCTGCAACACGTCGAGGGAGGACTAGGATTCCTGGGACACCTGCAGTGTTTCCCACCCCCGCTTTGAGAGGCAGCCGCGCTCCCGATTTTGGAGGAGAAACAGGGCGCGCGAAGGGCGCCTCCTTGCCTGCGGTGTAGCGCCCACCGGAGCAGCAGCTCCGTCTCTCAGCTTTCCCGGGCTGATTGTTGAACCGGAGGGCGAGCCATGCTGGCTGGGAACGACGGGGGCTGTGAGCCAAGAGACCCGGAAGGCGTCAGGTGGGAGGAGGCTGCCGAAGGGCCTACCCGAAGATTTTCAGCATAGCTTGCAAATCTTCAGCCGCTCAGAAGCGCCGTCCGTTCAAGGAATACGGACCCCTCCTCCCATTTTTCCCCTGGGGCTCCAAGTCCAGAGTGAGACTCGGTCCCTGAGCCTGAGCTCCTGCCCTGCTGGGCGGGGGGGGGGGCGCTTCCGTGGACCCCATACAAAGCATTTCTGAAAGCAGCGCTATTCATGCCCTTATCTGCGCCTTCCCAGGAGCTGCGAAGTGGCCATCTCCCACTGCGGGGTTTAATTCTTGCTCCTCCGCCGGGAGGATTTTGCGCTGGGATGGCAGGATTCCCAAAGGTTCCCAGTCCCCGTTTGCAGCCTGAGAGGCTGAGGACCTCCTGCTAAATATTTGCTTCGAGGGGATAAAAGCAGCTCTGAGCCAAGCGGAGCTGTGTTCACACCTCCGCTGGCCCCGAAGCCCTTGGGGTGGGCTGGGGGAGCTGCTGGTGATCTGGGCTCTTGCAAGAAGGGGATTCCTCAGCGGGGCTCCTCGGCCAATGGCCCCTCCTTGTGCCTGGGACATTGTCCCTGGGTGGGTTTGGGATACAGAACATCTGAGTCAGCTCAGCGGGAAAGTTTTGGCGTTACTAGTTCTCACTTCTAAAGAGGAGGAGCCAGCTGGGTGTAATGATTAAGGCAGTGTTTCTCAACCTTGGCAACTTGAAGATGTCTGGACTTCAACTCCCAGAATTCCACAGCCAGCATTCTGGGACTTGAAGTCCAGACATCTTCAAGTGGCCAAGGTTGAGAAACACTGGATTAAGGGATAAGTCTAGACGCTGGGTGACTGTGAGTTCTAGGTCTGCCTTGGGCATGATGCCGGCTGGGTGACCTTCAACCAATGGCTCTCTCCCAGCCCTGGGAAGGGGGCAATGGCAAATCACTTCTCAAATCTTGCCACGAAAGATAGATGCCGGGAGTCAATGCTGACTCAAAGGGGTTTACACCACACACACAACAAGCGCATGTTTAAGCAGGCAGAATTCTTGCCATGTCCAAGAACACCTATTCTGCACACACCTGATGACCGATGGGACCCCTACCAGAGGCATATGGACTAGCCACCTGACGTTCTGCCTCTCTCCCAAGTCATCTACCAGGGTCAACATGTCCCATGCATGGCACAAACTGCCTGACTCTCTGACTGTATATATCAGTGTTTCTCAACCTTGGTGACTTTAAGTCCTATGGACTTCAACTCCCAGAATTCCCCAGCCAGCTATGCTGGCTGGGGGATTCTGGGAGTTGAAGTCCATAGGACTTAAAGTCACCAAGGTTGAGAAACACTGATATATAGTAAAAGAGTCAGGCAGGTGTGTGTGTGTCTGTCTATGTATCCTGCCTATATCATCTATCCATCATCTGTCTGTCTCTGCCCATCCATCCATTCAATTTAGAAATCTTTGCTGCCAATACGGCCATCATTTTTTGATTCAAAATCCGGCTCTCTGTCACCTCCTGGACCCTTGCAGGTGTGAAGTCTTCTGCATTCCCCTCCACCTTCCACCTTCCAGGAGGGCTTTGGACAAGGCGGAGCTGAGCAGCTCCATAAGGTCACATCCTGCATCCAGCAATTCTCTCCCCGACCAAACCAAATTACATCCTGTTTACCCACCATTGGTTTGGCTTGAACTCTGAACGTTGTGAGGACTTGGAAAGCTGGGCTTTGTTCAGCAAGCCACGGCTAAGGGCCAGTTCGGAGCTCTTAAGGCAGTCACTATGAAGACAGGCCTTTACCTGTGGCTCAACCTCAGGGATGAGCCTCCATTGACCAAACCGGGGTCTCCTGCCTGGCCACATGCTGTTCCTGGCCAGTTGCAGGGGAAGAGGCATTCCTGTGGGATGGGACAGACACCCCCCACGCAGGAAAGCGGGAATGCTACAGGCATTTCCCACCTTCAACTCTAACCGCTCTTAGCTCGGCGCTGGTGCCCGGAGCCCCCTCCGAAGTCTTCCGCGAGCTGCTCAGCCTGATGCCTGCGGGGGGAGGGGAGGAGGGTTGGGGTCCCCCCGGCCTTTGTTGTCACTCGGGGTCCCTGCACGCTCCCTGCTCTGCAGAAGTAAACAAACCTGCCCCGGGGAAGACAATAGCGAGCGGGCTTGTTCCTAGATATTTGTTAATTAGGGACATATGTCTCCTAAAGGAATCGTTGTGCAAGGGAGGGGGGGGGAAACCTTCTGCTCGCCATCCCCCCCCCTCATTAGCATGAAACGAAGGCCATTGGCTCGGGAGCTGTGACGTCACGGGGTGACTTGTAAACTCGGGGCGATGGGGGATTGTGAGCTTGGTTTGCGATCCCGTCCTTCTGCTGGAAGCGAGAGGGAGGGCAAAAAATTCATAGGGAAAGCTAGTATGCAGCAGGCGCCCGCGCGTCCCCGGAGCACATCCTCGCTCTCGCTCAGGCCAAAGGAGGCGAGGAATCACGGTATTCATTAGGGCGCAGGGAACGGGGGCGACGGGAATCAAAAGGCAGGGCAGCCGGGAGCCGCCGACCCAGCCTTAGCGCCGAGTGCTCGGGCGCGGGGATTTCTACTTCGGAGTCCCAGCGCTGTTGACTTGCCGGAGGTCCTTGGGTTGGCGCGTGTGTGTGCGAGGCGGGGAATGTGACCTTCAGAGGCGGTCGGGTTGCAACCCGATTCCTCTTTCCCTTGAGTCCCCGAGCCCCGACTCCTCGCCCTCCCCCAAATCTCTGGGCCTGCTAAGACAGGAGAGACGCCCTCCGAGCTAGGAAGGAGGGAAGAAGGGTAGGGACTGCTGAATGGAAGTCTTCGGGGGTCCCAGCTGGGAGTAGGCGCCACGGAAGGCCAGGCTCTCCGCACCCCTTCTTTCTAGGGGGTCGTCCCCACCCTTCCCCCAGGCTGCCTCCCCAACCTTTGCAACCGAAGGCAGAACTCCCCCCCCCCGAAATTAAAAGGGGCTTTAATGGGGCCAGTCGATGCTTCTGCCGAAGGGCTGGCTTGTCTTGGCTCCTTTTGAGTTGCGGTGACCACAAGTCCATTAAGGGCAGCTCGAAGGTTTCACTTCCTCTGTTCACACACGCAGAGCGCAGGCACAAGCCACGAGTAAGCCCTAGTTTCAGAGGGAGGGTGCCAGGAGCTACACCTCACTTGGGTCCGATGAAACAATGAACCTGTTTCCTTCTGTCCACGGTTCTTGCAACTCAAGTGATTTCTGAATTCACAGGTGGGGTTTTTCATTCCATCCCTCCCTTCCCACCCCGCCCCCACCCCGATCATAGGAAGACCTCAGATGCGGAGTGAAAAGACAAACCGGCCCCGTCTACCAGAAATGAGGGTTTAGGAGTAATTTTATTCAACCTGTAAGTTTATACTCTGCTTCTAAAATCAAAATTAATCATAATGTACAAAGTTAGAAAATTATCAGTAAGAAAACCTAAAATATAATCAAAGTATAAAAACAGCAGCTTAAAGCTAGCGTAGATACAAAATCGGACTAGTTATATAGTTTTTAAAAACCCCAGGTGTTTAATATCAGCCAAAAGTAGAAATGAAAACAACCGAGAACTAGAGAGAGAAGTTATAATAAGTGGTATTAAAATACTGAAACGGCAGATCCGAAGCCATGAAAACAGGGGACAGTGTCGGGGGTTCAAGAGTCTCGCGGTGCCTCCAAAGGGCCAGAGATGAGCAGACTGGGGGCCGCTGAACGAACTGACCTCCGGGAGGGTCTGATCCGGGTCTTGAAAAGTTTGCTCAAGACAAACCTGGCATCTGGGGCGGGGCTCACAAGCGCCAAGGCCGGGTGGAAGAAACACGCTGCCTGAGAAAACGTTTGCTGCCACTTCCTGGAACTTGCCGGTGAGACGTGGCGTGGCCTCCGGAGGAGATCCGGGGACTTGGCTGCAACGGTGGGCTCTAAACGCGCGAGGTTTGACACTTTCCTGACTGCTCTCTGCCCCCCCCCCACCTCGGTTACTGACAGCCTCCGGCGCCCGCCCTTGCCCGATCCACAGGCGCTTCTGCCCCTGCTCCGCGAATCCCCCACCCGCTTCCCTTTGCACAAAAGAATAAAGGCCCGCTGTACTCTCACCTCATTAAAAACCGAGGGCTGCGCTCCTTTTATCTCATCCCGGAGCCCACAGGTCCTCCCGACGCTCCGTCCAATAAATCATTGCCCGGGTGTCGAAGGGGGGGGAGGAGAGATCACAAAGATCGCCCCACTTCGTTAGCCAGGACTGGTGGAGCGGAGCCCGTGGGCTGTGGAATCAGGCAAAACTTCCTTCTCTTGAAAGCTGCAAACGCGGGAGAATCCAAGATTTCCCCCCCCCCATAAGACGCGGGGGGGGAGACCTAATATTTTGCGCCTCCTCCTCCTCCGCCCCCTCCCACTCGCCTGTTGTCCTTCGCATTTCCCTGGCCAGCTGAAAAGCAAGAGGCGAGAGGAGGTTTCCGAAAAGATCGGGGCAGGAGGCGACTCACAACAGCATCACAAATCATTCCGTCTCAGCGCTGCTCCCGGGAGATTTTTTTTTTTTTTTGATGGATTAAATTAAGCGCTTCCATTTCCGTCCACCACCTGATCGCTGCATTATAAATCCGAACAGCTGATCCGCGAACCTTCAGAAATCCCGGCGCCTGCAAAGCGGAGGCTGCGGCAAGGAAGGCTGGGAGCTGTCCAGTGCTGAATGAGGAACCCCCAGCCAGCCAGCAATAACCGCCCCCCCGCCCCCCCCGGCTCCCGCCACCGCCGCCGCCGCAGCCCCGAAGCGGAACGACCGTGCCAATCGCAGCGCACACACAGGCTGGGAGGCGCGCGCATTCCCGACCCGAGCAGCGGCTGCCGCACTGGAGGAGAGGACCGGCGGTGGGGGGGCGGACCGGCGAAGGACACCGAGCCCAGCCAAGCCGCAGCAGCAGCAACCGCAGCCGTCGCCGGCCGGGCTGGAGGGGCGCGCGGGCGCGGAGAGCGGCCGGCCGGGCGAGCCAGCGAGCGCGCCACCGGCTGGGCATCGAGCGAAGCGGGCGCAGGGCCGGTCAGGAGCTGTCCAGGTGCTGACTCCGCCGGCCGCCTCTTATGAACCAGCGCGGCGTCGGCCGTGATCTCTCGAACTCCTGGGGGGCTCCAGAGGCGAGCTGGAGGGCAAGCGAGCGGCCTGCCGGAGAGGCGCAGCCTTGCCTCGCACAAAAGCCGCCGCCGCCGCCGCGGAAAGGAGGACCGGCGCGGCGCAACCGCCCAGGCTGGAGACCTCCGCGGCCGGCGCCGCTCCCTTCAGGCCTTCGGAAGCAGGAGGCGAAGCAGCCGCAGCGGCGGCAGCCCACAAAGCCATAGTCCCCGCGGTCGGCGACGGCCATCCCCGGCGTCCCCCCGCCTCCCTCCGTCGCGGCGGGCTCGTTCTTCTGCCTTTCCTCTGACCCCCCCCCTCCCCTCCCTTTCTTTTCGCTGGTCTTTTGATCGCCTCCCCCCTGCCCGCCCCCCCCCCCGCCCGGAGCCCATCGGCGGAAGCTGAGGGAGCCTTCTCACATTCCGGGGGAGTCCAGAACCATGCCCAGATCCTTCCTGGTGAAAAAGGTCAAACTTGACGATTTCCCCTCGGCGGACCTCGAGAATTCCTACAGCAGATCGCGGACCGACTTCAACTCCCGGATCCATGACAAGGGTGAGGAGGGGGACGGCGCGGGTGGGCGAGGAGGAGGAGGAGGAGGAGGAGGGGGGAGTCGGCCTCGATATGGGCCGAGAGGGGGGGCGAGGGCGGGTGGTCGATTTCCCTGCGCCCGGCTCGGAACTCCGAGCCAGCAGGCCGCGAGCACCCTGGCGCGAGCTAGGCAGGGCGCGCGGGGGCACCGGGCGAAGGAGCGCCGCCTTCCTATTCTGGAATGCGAGAGCCATATTGAGCGGCTCTGCGCCTGCCTGCCTGCCTCGCTGGCGGCGGCGGCGGCGGCGGCGTTGACTCGGCGCCTTTGGATGGAACGCAACCCGGCTAAAATTAGAGCTTGCGGGAAGGAGGCGGGGGGGGGGGCGGGGGGCGGCAGGCGGGCCTATTCCGGGGGATCCGGCTGGGCGAGAGGTGGGAGCGCGGGAGGGGCGAGGAGGGGTGCGGGCGGTGGGAGGCATTTCGCCGCAGTGGCGCCTGCCTTGCCAGCGGGGCCTTTTGTCTCTCGCGCGGCGAGTCCAAGGGCAAGCGCGCGGCTGCCTCCGACGGGCCGCTCCCCTGGGGCGCGCACTTGGGGAGGCCTGCCCATCCCCCGTGCCCGGAGGCCCCCCACCTCGCAGTCCGAGCGGACGATGCCCGCCCTCCGGCCCAGGGAAGCCCCCTTCCCGCTTTTGTTCGGGACAACGCGGCTGCAGCGCGTTGCATAATCGTCAGCATTTAGCTGAAGTGGCGGGGGGGGGAGGGTGATTAGCTTCCGCAACGCTGCAGCCCCCCCCCCCCAATGCCTTGGGCCTCCTTCAGAGTTGACCTTGAGGGGAGGGTGGGGGGGGAAGAGGATGCCTCTCTCCTCTTCCTCGGCCTACCCGCCCAAGGGACAGAGGCTCCCCCCTCCCGCCCCTCCCCCTCCCCCTCCGCGCCACTATCCGGTCCCCCGGCCGTTTTCTGGCCCAGCAGCCGCAGGTGAACGGGAAACCCCTCTAAGGACGGAGCCGGGAGCCGGAGCCTGGGGGAGCACTGCGGCTATCGGCGGGACGGCCGGTTGGGCGGGCTGAAGAGGGATGCGGGGCACAAGGGCCATTGCCTCTTGTTGCCTCCACTAAGCGGGGAGCCGCGAAAGCATCTCTGATGTGCATCTCTGCCGTCCTTGTCAGGAGCCTAATGGTCTCTCCCTCCTGCCTTTCCTCCCCGGGCCTCCCTCCCCCCTGTCTCTTGCCCGTCCTCCCTCCCTCCACCCCCACCCCTCCTGGCTTCCGCTGGCTTCCCCCTCCCTCCCTCTCGCAGGTGGCTATATCAGCGACTACATCGCGCCGTCTTCGGTGTACGAGGGGGAGGGCGAGAACGGCCTCAAGGTGCCCCCGCCGACGGCTGTCATCTACCCGGGGACTCACGGCGACTCGGACCAGGCCGACAGCCCGCACTCGGCCTTGGCCGGGGGCTACATCAACGGCGACGCGGCGGTGAGCGAGGGCTATGCGGTCGACGCCTTCTTCATCACCGACGGGCGCTCGCGCCGCAAGGCGGCGGTGGTGGGCGGCGGCGGCGGCGGCGGGGCCGGGGGCGCGGGCTCCCGCCTGGGCCAGCCCCCTCCCGTCAGCGGGCAGCCCCCGGCCCCGCCGCCCCCGCCGCAGCAGCGGCACACCTGCAGCGAGTGCGGCAAGACCTACGCCACCTCGTCCAACCTGAGCCGCCACAAGCAGACCCACCGCAGCCTGGACAGCAAGATGGCCAAGAAGTGCCCGACGTGCGGCAAGGTGTACGTCTCCATGCCGGCCATGGCTATGCACCTGCTGACGCACGACCTGAAGCACAAGTGCGAGGTGTGCGGGAAGGCCTTCAGCCGGCCGTGGCTGCTGCAGGGCCACATGCGCTCCCACACGGGGGAGAAGCCCTTCGGCTGCGCGCACTGCGGAAAGGCCTTCGCCGACCGCTCCAACCTGCGCGCCCACATGCAGACTCACTCGGCCTTCAAGCACTTCCGCTGCAAACGCTGCAGCAAGACCTTCGCCCTCAAGTCCTACCTGAACAAGCACTACGAGTCGGCCTGCTTCAAGGGCGCCGTCCCGCCGCCGCTCAGCCCGCTGGAGGCCTGACAGAGCACAGCACGGCGGCGCCCCCCTCTTCCTCCTCCTCCTCCTCCTCAGGCTGTCCCCTCCCCCTCCCCGCCCCTCCAGGAAAGCGGGTGGAGGCCAGGGGCGGGGCGAAACGCCCAGCGCCTCACCTGGACAGGTAACCCCCTCCCAGCCGCAGCCTCCCGGCCGCGCTCGCCCCCCTCCCTTTGCTGCTCCCGCGGAACGACGGGACCGACGCCTCCGCCCTCCCGGAGCCCCCCCCCTCTTTGCACTCGACGAGGGGTCGGCTGGTTTCCTTCCACGAAGCCGCCGAATTTCTATTTTCCTAAATGTTTACGTTACCTTATATTTTGATTTCGCTGTTTTAAGAGAAAAACAAGGACGGGAAAGGTAGAGAGGTATGTATTTAACACGGAGGCGGTCTTATTTATTTATTTATTTATTTATTTATTTATTCATTTGCTTCCTTAACGAATGTATTCATTTCTTTACCTGTTGGTTTATTGCGCGGGGCAGCGCCCCCTCCCTCCACGTTGCACTTTTGTGTTGGTTTTTTAATTATTTTGTTGTTTTTAAAGCCGAGCCGACGATTTTGCACCGCTGTTGACTTCCAATCCGTACGTTTGTTGCCAAGACTTCTTTACTATGCCAAAGTCTACGTCACTTTTTGAAAGGGGGGGGGGACGAGGAATCCAGGACTGGCCGTTCTTTTCTTTTTGTTTCTCCTTCTTTTGGTTTTTGCTTTCTCCCCTCCCCCCTTTTCCAGGTCGGGGCGAGGGTGGGGGGGCAACGATCGCCATCCTTTCTAACGCAGGATTTTTTGCATGCAAGAAGAAATGTACTTAAATCTATGCCAATTTGATGATGCTTTTTAAAATTATTATTATGATGATGGATTTTCATTTGTAACACTTTACATCACTTTGTTTTCCTTTGCCAAACTTTTAGATAATAATAGTCTATTTGAGGGCAATATTCTCCTACTGAACTAATAGAAGCAATAATTAACGTAATGCATGTTATTTTTAAGACAATAGTACTACTGAGGAATCAGGTAACTTTTAATCCAACTTCTTAATAGCAACGGATATCAGGGACTTTGCCAGTGTAGTGAACTCGAGTTAATGAGGCGAACCTTCCTCCTTCTCTTCTCTTCTTCTCTTGTCTTTTAATGAATGCACACTGCCTGCCTTCTTCGACTTTCTTCCGAGTAGCTTAGTCAAGTCTCCGGGCCTGTAGCGCTTGCCTGGCCGGAGAAATACGAGCAACACCCCGCCCGAATCCCCCCCCCCGCTCCTCTGCCTCCCTGCGGGGCCTATGCCCTACTCCGACTCCGTGGCTTTCAGGCTTTGCCAGCCCCGTCCTCTGCCTCCGGGGGGGGGGGAGGGAAAGGGGGCGTGGGATGCAGCCCAGCAGGGGTGGAGAAGCCTCTTCCCCGTCTCCCCCCCTTCTTTCCTTCCAGGGTCTCCCCCAGCGCCAGAGCCTGCACCGAACAGGTGCCTTCCGCCCCATCGGTGGAGAGACACCGTAGCAGGGATGACTTTCCTGGTCTCCCCAGGGTCAGGTCTGCCTCCCGGTCAGCTGCCGGGTCGCTGATGGCTCCGGCTGGTCCCCCCCCCCTCCCCTCAAGGCTTGGCCCTCTGGCACGGCCGCCTCTTCCGATCCTCCCGTTTCCCCGCAGGAACCTTCCGCCCACGTCACGGGCCTGCGGGGAAAGGGAGACTTCTAGAGACATTGCCTTCCGTTACGAACATTAAGCCCCCTTCCCGAAAGCCACGAGGACCCCCCCCCTTCTCTCCCACTCTAAGCACTACTTCCCCTGTAGGTCTTTCCATTTTATGAATAACTTAAGAAAAATAAACAGCACAAAAGAATAAAAAAATACCTTAATAGAAATCAGGTAGAAGGAACTTGTATTAGCTAGCACCTCCTGTTTTTGTACTTAAGATAATTAACGATGCTACTAGAACAATGACTTCTAATACTAATATTGCTATTAATACTCCCTCTTGCTGACTTATAAAAAGGGAACCGACGCGGATGCTTTGTAAATACCGTTTGGAAATTTACATGAATTTTTACAAGCTGTTAAAAGAGTTCTGGGCCTGTTTGTGGGGGGGTGGGAAGCAAAAAGCAAAAACCGAGACTCTTCCCGGGGAGAAAAGACGGACTGTCCGAGCGGAGAGCAATGGCCAGGATGCCAGAGAGGATGTTTGAGGCAGACGCTGAGCGGTGGACCAGTAAAGCACAATTCGCACACCGTGTCCTGCAGCATTTCACAATAATAAGAAGCATAATAAAAAAGAGAGGATACTCTTGTAGTAGACCGGCGTGGCGCCTTCTTCCTCCGCGCGAGCGAGCGAGGGGGAGGGGGGCTTGCTCTCTGCACATGCTCCGAGCCTCGTCAAGCTTGGGCCGGCCTCGAAGCGGGCTCTTTCCCCGGCTCGCCCTTCTTTCTCTTTTCGGTCGTCCAGCCGTCCACGCTCACCGTCGAGGAACGTCTGAGGGCCGCGGCTAGGAAAGCGGTTGGTCCGAACCAGCTGCGACGTCCCTCTGGCCGCCTCCCTGGCCCTGAGGCGCTGCAGCTCACCAGAGTGCTCCGTGGATCTTGGGCGTCCGCTGTCACCCGGCCGACCTCTGAGCCCCGAAGCCTGCTCTTTCCCCTCCATTACCCTGCAGGGAATGCCAAAGATGCGCTGGTCCCAGGAGTTCTGCCTCCCCTCCCCACATGCCAGGAGCGCATCGAGGAAAAGCCCCCTTGTGGACCCGAGCTGGTTGGGGCAGCGGAGGGCATTGGCAACGCCTGGAGGCAACTTCTGTCCCACTGATTAATTGTTCTCCCTGTCAGGAAATTCCTCCTCAGTCCTAAATTGCTTCTCTCCTTGGTCAATTTCCACCCATTGCTTCTTGTTCTGCCCTCAGGTGCTTTGGAGACTCTTCCACCAAAGGCCTATGAAGAGGCCAAGTTGGGTTACGCTTAAGCCTGGCCCTTCCCAGCTGAAGGTCCCCACACCCTTCAGACCCGCATCTGCAAAGCCGCAGTGCCGGGCTCCGCAATCCTTCCTCGGGGCGTTTTGTAGGGACAGCTTATTATTTCGGTCACGTCTGCTTCCAGGTTTCGCCGGCCAACTTTTCGGCGGTGGCCCCAATGCGCTCGGGCCGATCGCTCAAGGGAAGGAGGGCCTTTTTCTCGGGGCTGGAGGGCCGCCGGGCGAAACAAGGGGGGCCCTTTCTTCTGAAGTCGAAAAGCGCGGCGGATTTACTGCAACGGCCGGGATTCAGAAGGTCCCGGAGTCCAGGCTGGGCTTTTGGCTCCGCCAACACGCGACCTGGGTTGGGGCGAGGAGGCGAGTTGGGCGTCTGCTATGAGGCCGGGGCAAACAGTGGCGTTTCTAGCGCGCGGAGGTCACCTCGCTCAATGTGGGCCCCGAGGCTGTGACGGCCGAAGAGGCCCCGCGCGCTCTCAGGCCAGAGCTGGCCCGGGGCGCTTCTCCACATCAACCACCGGGCAAGCCTGGGGGAGCGAGGGGAAGCGAGGAGCGACTGAGATGCTGCTGGTTCTTGGGGGGGGGGAAGGGGGGCGTATTCTAAGGCACCGGGCAGGGCGAAGCGCAGGGAAGCCCCAAAGGCGCTCCTGATGCCGGGCGGGAGGGGACAAGCTGCTGCCTCCGCTCCCCGCCTGCCCGCTGACTCAGGCAGAGGCGGAGGAGGGTCAGCTCAGGTCAGGCTGCCGCAGCGGGGGCGGGCCGGGCTCTTCCCGCCCCCGCCGCACTCCGCTGCCCCTACAGGACAGTTGCACCGCAGACACCGGGAAGAGAGCGCGGGAGAGAGGATGGGACGGATCCCTTTGGCTGCGGTGGGCGCGCGTGCCGTGCGTGCGTGTAGCGAGCAGAGATGCGGACGGGGATGTCACGTGCTCAAACCCCCCCACCCCCCCAAAAAAACAAACCCCAGCAAACAATACTTTAAAGAAGGGAGCCCCTCCCGCTCCTCCTTGGAAGGAAAGGCGAACCACCTTCCTCCCCTTGGCCGTGCTGGAATTGGAGGGGCTCCGGCCTCGGAAGTGACACGAATAGAGCCTCTCGGGGGATCCCTCTGCCGTTGCCTTCGACCCGGCCAGGAAAGGCGCGTAGCCTTTACCTGCCAGGAAATAGCCAGAGAAACGCCCGAAGAGCCCGAACAGCCAGGGCGTCCCTCTTACTGCTTTCGTCAGCGGTTCCGAGCGGGGGAGGGGGAGGTCTGCAAAGGGGCGCTCCTGTCCTCCCCCCGCCGGAGAGCAAAGAGGGAGGAGGCTGCATTTCCCCCCTCGGAAGCATTTCCCATGGTGCACAGCTAGGCTCGGCGGCGTTGATGAGGGCCTCTCTACCTACACAGGACCCTCCTGGAGCGATTTCGGCGTTACCTGAGCAGGCCGTTGAGTCCCTCCTTCCTTCGGGGCTCCGCCTGCGTCTGCCCCGCTTCGGGGAGGGCCCCGGGAAGTCACCCGCTCTCCCCAGATTAGTTCGCCCATCAAGGTGAGATCCTGCAGCCCAGGTGCTTCGTGGAAGAAGAGCGGGGGCTCCGGCAGCCTAGGCAGGGCGGGAGGAACCACCGGTCCGAGGGGCCCCGTGCGGCTGCCTGCCGAAGGGCCCGGCGCGCGCCTGCAAATCGGCTCCCCCTCCCTCACCCAGGCGCCTCCGGTTCTCTAGCGGGGTGGCGCTGCGGGGCCGAGACCACCTGTGGCGGAGCCCCCCCCTTCAGCCCCGCCCGCCCAGACTTGCAGGGAAGGAGCGGAGGTCGGGCTGGCCGATTCCGGGAGGAACCCTTCTGCGGTTCTCAAGGCGGCCTGGGGCGTTTGGTGGGCTCTTCTACTCGTGGGGAGAAGCGGCGTGGAAAAATTCCTCCCCCGGGCAGAGTTTTAGCTCCGAGCGGATGGGTTCGGCTGCCCCGGCAGGGACCGGAGGGGTTAGTGGGCGGAGAACCCTCGGCGCCTTCGCTGACCGCCGCCCCCCCGCGCCACTCCGTTGACAACCGGACTTTTCCCACGGAAGAAACGGGCGGCGCTCCTTCAAGGTCATTGCTGCGGGGCCGCTATTCCCAGACGGGCCGCTAGGTGGAGCAGCGCGCCATGTCCCTGGCTTTCGGGCGCTGCGGCTGAGCCGGGAAGCAGAGCCGGAGCCGCGCCGGCGGCTCCTTTCCCACCGGTGGCCTTAATTTCGGAGGAGCCTCCCGGCTCTTCCGCAGCAGAGTAAGCGCTGCAGTGAGGAGTCTTCAGCGAGCAGGGCCCGTGCCTGGGAGCGCCCCAACGGGAGCCACTCTGGCGATCACGCGGAGCCACAAATAGGGTCCTTCAAAAGAGTTTAAAGAGGCCGATCTGTACCTGGCCAATCAGCCTCCGTCCCTCCCCTGACTTGGCCTGAGTGGCGCTTGGGGTGCTGGAACCTCTGGCAGGGAGGGAGGAGGAGAATCCGGCCACACACACCCAGCATCAAGTGGAATGCTTTAAGGCCCGCAGATGAAACACGTGAAGCAACAATAAAAATGCAACAAAGGCCGATCAAAGAACAGGGCCGACTTTCTTCCTTGGGGAGTCCAAGGACAGGGGGTGTGCATGCAGGGAACCCTCCCCTGGACAGTCCTTTTCTCCAGCCTGGTTCTTCAGCCATACTGGCTGGGAAGCATAGGCACTGGAGTCCCAACTCCTCTGGCAGGCAGGCAGGCGGGTCAGTGGAGGGAGCCATGGGGAGTCTGAGCCCGTGGCGGGTGGGGGTAGGTGGCCGAAGGGAAACCGGATCTGGAGGGTTCATCTCATGGTTCCAATTCATCTGGCTCTTCCTCCTCTCTCCACCTTCAGAAAGACTTTTTCCCCAAGTGGCAGATCTTGAAAGCAAAGGCTTTTGTCAGGTGGCAAATAGCAATAGCAATAGCAGTTAGACTTATCTACCGCTTCATAGGGCTTCCAGCCCTCTCTAAGCGGTTTACAGAGTCAGCATGTTGCCCCAACAACAATCCGGGTCCTCATTTCACCCACCTCGGAAGGATGGAAGGCTGAGTCAACCTTGAGCCTGGTGAGATTTGAACAGCCGAACTGCAGAACTGTAGTCAGCTGAAGTAGCCTAGGCTGCTGGCTCAGGGACCCTAGCAAAGGCTGGGCCCCCACCTGGCCGCCTCCCAGGAGGGTCTCTGGGGCTCCTGTAGGAGGCTTTGCATGGTTAACATGTTAACATGTTTATTCATATGATATTCATATGTTAATATGCAATATTGGAGCATTAGGGCCCCTTGACATTATTAGCACCCCAGGCGAGTGTAGGATTAGCACCTCAATCCAAAGGAAAGGGGGCAAGTGAGCGATCTGGAAAAAAGACAAAGCCAAGAGAAACACCAGGATCAGCTACTACAAGGCACCTCCAATAGAGTGGAGTGGAGGAGGAGTGGGAGTCGGATGAAGAGAGTAGGATGGAATAGAACGAATAATAGAGTAGGGTGAAGGAGGATGCAATGCAGAATACAGTAGAATAGAGTAGGAGTAGGTTGGAATGGAATAGAATAAGAATAGAATAGAAGAATATATAATACAATAGAATGCAGAATAGAATTCAGGAGAGGAGAGCGGGAGGGGGGGGCCTTCCTCCTGACGCAGAGCAGCTACAGAAGTTTTTCCATTGGAAGAAAACAGTGGAACCACTGAAGGTTGAATCTGGACGGCCCAGAGTGGGGATTGGTCCTTTATCCGCTGCTTGCAAAGGTCTTCTCTTCCTAAAACGGAGCAGGGAGGAGCTGAGATTTCTCTGTTGTCACCCGAGGGCCCCTTTCCAAGGCCTTTCCGACCCATCCATCACCCGCACAGGCTATTTCCAACCTCCTTATCGGGGGCTCCATCTGTCCCAGGCTCCTCTGGCGCCTTCGGCTCCCCGCCGGACAAGGCCATGACGTCCCCAAAGCTCAAGGGTGGCACAGGCTGCATCCCCGCCTCCCGCCGCTTCCCCAGAGAGCATCCAGACGGTCCCCTCCCACTGTAAGCAGGCCTCCTGTTGGGCCACCGATGGCTAGCATGGAGTTGGCCCTGGGCCATAAATGCTCCTGAGGGGCTGAGCACGGGGGAGGGGGCTCCCCGACTTGCAAGGCATGAGGCCTCCCTCACTGGTTGTTAAGACTTGTGAAGAGGACGCAGCGTGCCTCCAAGGGCTGGGCCACACTTCAGTCAAGGTGGGGGCTCCAGCCTTAAGATCAAAGTGCTTTTCATGTTTGCCCTGTCAATCAAAGAGAGGAGGGCTTAACTGGACGGCTGTGGCTACCATATGGAAGCTTTTGACCCCTTCCCACCGATACCCCAGGCAATTCAGGACTGTCTCTCTAGTGAAGAGAAGGACCAGGGGAAACAGGGTAGCATCTTCCAATATTTGAGGGGCTGCCCCAGAGAGGAGAAAGGGGTGAAGCTATTCTCCAAAGCACCCGAAGGCAGGACGGGAAGCAACGGATGGAAACTAATCCAGGAGAGAAACAATCTGGAATTAAGGTGAAAATTCCTGACAGTCGGAACAATTAACCGGTGGAACAACTTGCCCCCAGAGGTTGTGAATGCGCCAACACTGGAGGTTTTCAAGAAGAGATTGGACACAGGGACTTGTTTGAAATGATATAAGGGTCTCCTGCTTGAGCAGGGGGTTGGACTAGAAGACCTCCAAGGTCCCTTCCAGCTCTGTTATTCTGTTAATTCCCGGCTTCTTTCACGCTTGAGATAGGACTTGGCCCTCCACCCCCCACTGCCCTTCAGTGCCCCATTGACTCTCAGGGATCCGGCCCCACTCTCCGCCCTGCATCTATTCCTGCTATTCCCAGGTGAGGGGCTGTGAGACCCCTGGCTGGGGTGGCTCCTGCTGCCCATCATTCCCAGCCCCTGGGAGGGGGCAGAGAACCCCCTACAAGTGTCTGCTGTGCCTTGGCATGGGGCTCTCCCCCTCCCCTTCTGCACGTCCAAGGTGCCCCCACAGCCAGGGCTGAGCTGGGATTCGGTTCAGCCCAGCCTGCCGTGGGAGAAGCCGAGAAGGGGGAGAAGAAGGGAATCCTCTACTTAGGACCACAATTGAGACCCACATTTCTGTTGCTAAGGGAGACAGTTGTTAAGTGAGTTTTTCCTCATTTTCCTCACCACAATTGTTAAGTGAATCACCGCAGTTGATAAGTTGGTCACAGGGTCGTTAAGTGAATCGGGCTTCCCCATTGACTTGGCTTGTCAGAAGGTGGGCAAAAGAGACCCCGTGAGCCCAGGGGGCTACAACCGTCATCAGTCCATGCCAGTTGCCGAGCGTCCAACTTCGGATCAGGTGACCAAGGGGAAGCTGCAAGGGTCGTTGTAAGTGGGCAAAACAGTCATAAGGCCCTTTTCTAGCACTGCTGCAACTTCAAGTGCTCATTAAACAAACGGTTGTAAGTCGAGGGTTACTTTTAAATAAAAGAGCTGCCTCCCCTCCGTTCAGTCTCTGAAATTTGCCCAGTGCTCAACTTCTGCTCTGAATGTGGGGGTGGGAGAGGGGGGTCTCCTGGGGAAGGTGACCATCCCTGAAGCAGAGAGATCCCCCCCTCCTCCCTCTCGGGCTCCCAGGTGTTCAATCTTGGGGAGAGGGGGGGAAGCAGGGAAAGGAAGGGGGGAGGCGGCAAACTCCTTTCCCCCTGGGGTCTCTTGGCCTTAAACTCTTCACAGGAAGCCCCTCCGCCCCTCCAGGCTCAGGCACCGCTTCAAAGGGACCCACCGCTTCCCTCTTCCAAGAATCCCCACCTCCCGGCCTTGCCCTCCTGGCCTCTGTGGTATTTTTAGCGGAGGGAGAAGTTCAGAGGCAAAAGGGCTCCCGCCCACGTCCTTTGGAGCTCCCAGCCTTTGCCTCCCGGACACGGTGGGGCCTCTGCCACGCACAGGGCAGCCCACTGAAGCGGAGGGGGCCATCGGCCCATGGGACCCCCTCCCTCTGCCAAATGCGTGCTGGTCCCTCTCCTACCTTTTCGGTCCTTGGAAGCTGGCAGGAACCCCCCCAGCAGCCGCCTCTCCCATCCTTGGCAACTTGAAGATGGGTGGACTTCAACTCCCAGGATTCCCCAGCCAGAATTCTCTGGGAGTTGAAGCCCACCCATCTTCACGGTTCAGGAACATGGGTTTAAAGTAGCAGCCCTTTCGGGCACCAGAATTGGGACCGGTTCAGTGGAGAGATCTTTTCCCACCGACCGGAGGGGCCTTGGTCTCCCCGGCTGCTTGCATCTCGCAGATGGAGCCGGGCTTATTTGCAGGGATCAGTTTCTGGGATGCCACGTCCTAGGGGTGGGGGACCCCTGATTTAAAACACCAAAGGAATGCCGGGGTTCAATCCTTGTGAAATGTGGGTGGCTGTGGCTGCCATATGGGAGTTTTTGACCCCTTCCCACAGGTACCCCAGGCAATTCAGGAACTCGTGAAGTCCAGTCTAGGGAAGAGAAGGACCAGGGGAAACAGGGTAGCATCTTCCAATATTTGAGGGGCTGCCACAGAGAGGAGAAAGGGGTGAAGCTATTCTCCAAAGCACCCAAAGGCAGGACGGGAAGCGACGGATGGAAACTAATCCAGGAGAGAAAAAACCTGGAATTAAGGTGAAAATTCCTGACAGTTGGAACAATTAACCAGTGGAACAACTTGCCCCCAGAGGTTGTGAACGCCAACACTGGAGGTTTTCAAGAAGAGAGTGGACACAGGGACCTGTTTGAAATGATATAAGGGTCTCCTGCTTGAGCAGGGGGTTGGACTAGAAGACCTCCAAGGTCCCTTCCAGCTCTGTTATTCTGTTAATTCCCAGCTTCTTACATTCTTGATTGTCTATTTGATAACAGTATACCTTTATATAATCACAAATTCCAATATGAATTTTTTTTTACCAACCATTTATATTTGTATGTCACTATTTTCAATTATGCATAATTCCACCAATCAACTATTGGGTATTCTTATGTTCATTGTTGTCCTTGTACATCACACATTCAAACAGAGATCTTATTCCTTCATTTTTCAACACAATATTCTAAATAGTCGCTACATATATATGTACCAATTTTTAATTATTCCCTTATTAGAATTATTTATCAACAACAAGATATCATTGTAATATGTCCTTAACGTTATACATCACCAATCCTCTATCAAGTATACATAAAATTCTTTAGCTGTGCTATGCAGGCCTGCTCATCATCTGCTGATCTTCTGCCATTCCTCTGTGGCTCTTCTGGCTCCTGTTAATTCTGGCCCCTTTGGAACGAACTCCCCGTGGAGATTCGGACCCTCACCTCTCTCCCTGCTTTCCGAAAAGCCGTTAAAACCTGGCTGTGTCGGCAGGCCTGGGGTTGATGAGCTCCCCTCCCCTCTCGACAGGTGTGGTTGTTGGTCATTTTAATATGTGTATTTTGTACTTGTATGTTTCCCCTTCCCGTTTAAGTTGTTCGCCGCCCTGAGTCCCTTTTAGGGCAGTGTTTCTCAACCTTGGCAACTTGAAGATGTCCGGACTTCAACTCCCAGAATTCCCCAGCCAGCATTCGCTGGCTGGGGAATTCTGGGAGTTGAAGTCCCGACATCTTCAAGTTACCAAGGTTGAGAAACACTGTTTTAGGGAATAGGGCGGCATATAAATAAAACAAAACTTAAACTTAAACTTCTCCTCCGACATGCCAGTGGAGACGCCTTGAGGGACTCCTGGTCCCTTTCCACTCCTTCCCCTGGGCCCAGAGCCCTCACCCCCTGCCTGGCTCTGGAGGGGCAGGTGAGAGGAAGCTTCAACAGCAGCAGCAGCAGCAGGGGAAGGATCTGGGCAGGCCACGCCTGGCTCCCCCACCCTCCCTGCTGGGACGGCTGTCCTTGGGCGAGGGGTGTGGGGTGGGGGCGGGGGACGTCCACTGGCATAAAAGAGCCCTCCTTGGCTGCCTCTCCGGGAGAGCCCAGAGCGCAGGAGATGGGGGCATGCAGCCGGCTGAGGCCCCGCTCTGCTGGCCCCGGCCTTTCCCGGGCCCTCTCCCTGGCCCCCGCTGCGGTGGCTAAGCTGAGCCCCACCAAGGTGCAGCCCTTCGAGGCCATCCCACGCAACGGGCGCAGCGCCTGGCTCAACCTCTTCCAGTTCTGGAGGACCAACGCTTTCCAGAACCTCCATCGCGTCATGGACAGGAACTTCCAGCACCTGGGGCCCATCTACAGGTGAGTCTCTCCTTCCCCTGGAAAGGGGTCAGGTGGATCCCACTGCGGGCTTTCAGGGGTGGGTGGGTCACCTGAGGGGGCTTGGAAGGAAGGTCCTCATGAGGTCAGCTAACCCCGAGTCAGTGTGCTTAGCAATAGCAGTTAGACTTATATACCGCTTCACAGGGCTTTCAGCCCTCTCTAAGCGGTTTACAGAATCAGCATATTGCCCCCAACAATCTGGGTCCTCATTTTACCCACCTCGGAAGGATGGAAGGCTGAGTCAACCCTGAGCCTGGTGAGATTTGAACAGCCGAACTGCAGAGCTGCAGTCAGCTGAAGTAGCCTGCAGTGCTGAATTTAACCACTGCACCACCTCGGCATGTGTGATTGTGTGTGTGTGAGAGAGAGGGGCGGAAGAGAGGGAGAGAAAGGGAGAGGGAGGGAAAGAGATAAAGAAAAAGAAAAAGAGGGGGAGGGGGAGGGAGAGAAAGAAGAGAGAAAGAAAGAGGGGGAGAGAGAGAGAGAGAGAGAGTGAGAGCCAATCTGTGATGCTCTCTGAGGTTGGGGTTTGTTTTCTTGCAGACGTTTCATGACCCAGCTAAGTAACATCATCAGTACTAGAAGATGCAACCCTCCTCCCTGCTAGCACTGATGATGTTACCTACCTGGGTCGTGAAACGCCTGCAAGCAACCCCCCCCCCAGCTGAAAGAGCCCCAAAGAAGATTTCAACCCTGAGCTGCAAAGATTTTCCCTTATTAGAGAGACATTCGGATCCCAGACTGACCTCCTTCGCTTTTAGGGTTGTTACATGTTATTTCACAACCCTCCCAAAAGCAAATCCCTCCCCCAGAACGACCCCTCGGAGACCACCTCACTTCAGAAATCCCCCCCACCCCCAGATACAGTGAATGTCTCTAGAGTTTCTCAACCTTGGCAACTTTAAGTTCTGTGGGCTTCAACTCCCCTTGACCTCAACTCAAGTTGCCAAGGTTGAGAAACACAGTTTTAATGCCTTGCAAGCATTCGGAGGAACTCGCTGCGAGGGCACAAAATAGCACACACACACACACACACACACACACACATGCAAACGCACTGTGACGGTGCCCAGAAGAATGAAGGGAGAGTCGCTGGTTCTGAAAGAGGAAAAACTGTTTGGGGGAAGGAGGCTAGGCCGAACCCTTCCTGGCGGTGACGGGTGTCCTAGAGCAGAACGTAGGAAGGGGCCCTGAAGATGGGGGGCACTTCGACTCCCAGAATCCCCCCCAGCCAGCCAGCAAAGGGCAGAGAAGAACAGGGGATGATTGGAGGCTATGGAAAGTTCCTATAGGACAATGTTTCTCAACCTTGACAACTTGAAGTCCTGTGGACTTCAACTCCCAGAATCCCCCAGCCAGCATAGCTGGCTGGGGAATTCTGGGAGTTGAAGTCCACAGGACTTCAAGTTGCCAAGGTTGAGAAACACTGTCCTATAGGATGAACGTAGGAAGGATGCTTTGCACAAGCTGGATCTGCCTAGTTTAATGAAACGAAGGACCAGGGGAGAACAGGGGAGCATCTCCCAATATTGAGGGGCTGCCCCAAAGGAGAGGGGCTCAACCTGTTCTCCAAAGCCCCCCGAGGGCAGGACAAGAAGCGACGGATGGAAACTCATCAAGGAGAGAAGCGACCTGGAATTGAGGAGAGACTTCCTGGCAATTAAGGTTTAGGTTTATTAGATTTATATGCCGCCCTTCTCCCAAGGACTCAGGGCGGCGTACAACATTAAAAGAAACACATCATACAAAAGTTTAAAAAAATATATTAAATAGAATATCCCAAACCCAATTAAAATTGACAATGACATTTTTTTAAAATGATCCTTCCTTCCTTCCTTCCTTCCTTTCCCTCCCTCCCTCCCTTCTCCCTCTCCCTCTTTCTCCTTCCCCCTCCCCCTCCTTCCAGGCTCTCTGCTCTCGTCCCAGGAGCGCAGAGCAGGTGGGCAGTTCTCTCTGTGACCGGATTCTGTTGCTTTGGCAGGGAGACGGTGGGCAGCCATGACAGCGTCAATGTCTTCCTACCGCAAGATGCCGCCCAGCTCTTCCAGACGGAGGGGATTTTCCCACGCCGGATGGGCATAGATTCGTGGCTAGCCCACCGCAGCCTAAGGAACCACAAATGTGGCGTCTTCCTACTGTAAGTTAGGGTGCCGCATTCAGATGATGTCACTGCAGGGCGTCTCCTCCCAAAGAGAGGCCTCACTGACCCTCTCCGGCCACCAGGACAGCCGCTGTGCCGGCCAGGAGCCCCGGCAGAGGAGGGAAGGCTTTTGCTCGGGGAAGGAAGGTGCCCCTCCTGCTTTGAAGCCGGACAGTCCTGCTCCAAGGAATTGTCCCAATGGGCAGATTTGAGGGAAGCCTCCAAGAGGTCAACCTCCTTGGTGGGATGTTTCCAGGAGGAGATGGAGGACCCCCAACCGCAGAGGGGCAGGGAGGTCTTGCATGGAGCCAGGCCTCACCTGTGGGGGTGACCTTATCTTGCAGGAACGGGGAAGAGTGGCGCTCCGACCGGCTCATCCTCAACAAGGAAGTGATCAGCCCTGCCGGCACCCGCAAGTTCCTGCCCTTCCTGAACACGGTGGCTGAGGACTTTGTGGCCTTCATGCACCGGCAGGTCCGGAAGAACAGCCGAGGGTCTCTGACCGTTGATCTCTACCACGACCTCTTCCGCTTCACGCTGGAAGGTACAGGCAGGCCTCCCAAGAGGGCCCCGTCCCAGCAGGGCCTCACTCCCTTCTGCATGCGCCCCGCTGCGCCTCACCCTTGGGGACATCTCTGTTGAGGCCTGGGAGCTCTTCTTCTCCTGGCTCCCTCTGAAAGCCAGGCGGGCCTCCTTCCTCAGGCGGGCTATGTGTTACTTGGAAGGGGCAGGGAAAAGGACCCCAAGGGGCCCCTCCAGCAGGGGGAGGGTCCAAAGCTGATGGAGAAACAGGCAGTCACGAGAACAGAGAGGCTTCTACTTCACCCACTGAGGGCCAAAGCTGGCAGGATCATCTCTGTACACGGGGCCATTGACGTAACCCTCGCAGGGCATGCTGGACCCGTCTGCACAAATGGCAGCCCAAGGGCCGACATGCCGCCCCCTACCACTGGGGTGGAACCTGGAAGACAAGGTGCACTATTAGCGGTGTCCCTCCCTGGTTTACCAGGATGTCTGCGGTGGAACTGGGCGCGCACGCGGGGTGTGCATACATCCGAGGACCTAACCCAGGCGGGTAGAACTGACTTACTGTCACGTTCCGGGATTCAGGAGCGGCTGACAGCTACTTAACCAATTCATTTAAACCTCCCACAGTTGCATTCAACTAACCAGCTGGTTAGCCTTAACCTTGTGACTCAGCCAGTAGCTCAGCCTTGCAAGGGAAGCCTTGGCTCAGGGCAGGTGTGTCCAACTGTGGCAACTTTTAAGACCTGTGGACTTCAACTCCCAGAAGGTCCCAGCCCATTGTGCTGCCTATGGAAGGGCCCCTTTGCCAAAGGTGTCTGTCTGTCTGTCGGCCCCATGTTGCATTTCCCTTCAGGACAAGGGTGTCCAATCTTGGCAACTTTTAACGCCCAGAATTTTCTAGCCAGCCAGCTTTCCAACCAAAGTCCATTTAGGTTAGGGAAGAAACAGGGGCAAAATTCTGACGTAATTTAAATGAGGTTAGATCTGACTGTCTGTCAGGTTTCTGAAAGATGCCCTAATTAATTCATGAACCTTGAGCCAAGTTTCAAAAGAAAACCAGTCATTTATTAGGAACACCATTTCAACACTACTCCATTGCAGTCAGGTCTGACCTCACGTAAATGATGGCTGAACTTTGTTTCTTCCCTCTCCTCAGTCTGTGTCACAAATCACATTCTCTAACGAGGTGCATGCCTCCCAAGCCTGCTGTAGTAATCTGAGGTAGGCATGGAATGCGCTCCCCCCCTCCTTTCCTCACCATGGCAACTTTACGAGTTGACATGTAGTCTTTGGGGTGTCCCAAGGAGTCCATAAGTCTAAAGCAGGGAAGTCCAACTTTGCAACTTTAAGACGTGTGGACTTCAACTCCCAGAACTCTCCAGTCAGTTTAGTTGCCTAGGGAATTCTGGGAGCTGGAGTCCACAAGTCTTAAAAGTGGCTGAGGCTGGACAGCCCTGGTTTTACAAGTTTCAGAGGATTGTGCGAATCCAGAAAACCCAGTTAACTCAGTTGCTAAGTTAAACCCCGGTCCTAATCTCCAAGGCTAACTAGCCATTTCAGGAGCATGAAGTGGAAGTTGAACCCTATCTGGAGAACCTCAAAGTGGAGGCGGCTGATGGATGAATCGGCCGGTGACACACCTGTCCAGGTATCGGCCATCCTTCTGATCTCCTCTTGTAGGAGAATTCCAGAAGGGACCAAATGGCCCAAATAAGCCTCCTAGACCTGGACTGTGGCGGGTGGGTGATTTCCCTCCTTTCTCTGGCTGGGCCCTGCGGCTTGACCTTCTCCTCTCCCCCGTGACCCTTCACCAACAGCCAGCAGCTACGCCTTGTATGGGGAGCGCCTGGGCCTCCTGGAGGAAAGTCCCAAGCCCGAGTCCCAGGAGTTCATCAACGCCGTGGAGACCATGCTGCAGACCACGCTGCCTCTGCTCTTCACCCCCCCAGGCGTGATGCGTTGGGTGAACAACCGGCTCTGGCAGGAGCACCTGAAGGCCTGGGACACCATCTTCAACCATGGTCAGCCTGGGAGGAGCCGGGCAGGGGGGGTTGCGGGGGTGCAGATCACTTCCAACTGGGGAGGGGGGGCAGAGGCCTGAAGGGGAACTGCAAAGTGGGTTGGGAGAGAGAGAGAGAGAGATAACACAATGGGGTGGGGTCTGGGGTTGGTTAAAGGTCATTCTCTGAGAACTTCAGGGACAGCATCTGTCCTTCCAGAGCCAGGCCCTTCGCAGCTGCCCTCAGGCCCCCTAGATATCTCTCCGCCTCCTGTCCGGTGGGGAGGCGATGGGAGAAGGGCTCAGAAGGGAGGAAGCTGCTCCAGCACGACAGAGCCTCTTTCCACCCTGCCATTCTGGAAGCCCTCTTCCCACCCAGGAGAAGGATGGGTCGGACAAAGGAGAGTCTTTGCAGCTCAGGATTGAACGGAGTGGTCTCTCTGAGCTTGGTGGTTTTCTTGCAGACATTTCATGACCCAACTAGGTAGCGCCATCAGTCCTGGCAGGGAGTGGGGTTTTCAGGAGGGAGAAGGAGGAGGGGTTGGAAGGAAGGAAGGATGGGAAGGAAGAAAGAAAGGGGGAAAAAAAGAAAGAGAAAGAAGGAAGGACTGTGGGGTCCTTGGTGCTCTCTGAGCTTGGTGGTTTTCTTGCAGACATTTCATGAGCCAATAAGTAGCGCCATCAGTCCTGGCAGGGAGTGGGGTTTGCAGGGAGGAGGAGGAGGAGTTGGAAGGAAGGAAGGATGGGAAGAAAGAAAGAAAAAAGAAGGAAGGAAGGATGGACAGAGAGGCCCCTGATGTTCCGCGCGGCACCCCATTTCCATTCAGATTCCCTGTGTCCTGAGTGGTGGGGCCCACATGGAGCAGGGTCTCGGGGGGGGGGGGGGCTCACAGGGCTTCCCCTCCTTGGGTCGTCTCTTCCAGCTGACAAATGCATCCAGAACATCTACCAGGAGTTTTGCCTGGGGAAACCCCGCAAGTATTCGGGCATCATGGCAGAACTGCTGGTCCAGGCCGAGCTGCCTCTCGACTCCATCAAGGCCAACGTCACCGAGTTAACAGCCGGGGGTGTGGACACAGTGAGTGCGCCTCTGGGACACACCGGTTATCTCCAAGGGGGGAACAAGGATGCTGGTTGCACCATGGAACACACAGGCTACCCCTTGGCCCCTTGGCTCTGCGGGGGGGGGGGGAACCTCTAGGAATGGGGGGGGAGAGAGACCCCTGAGTTCCCCTGAGTTTTGTGGGAATCTTCCACACCATTCTTGGGCTGAACAACTTTTCTAGCAGCTGAGAACAATATTTGTGACGCAGCTTCTGTTGGTTGTAAGAAAAGTAGTAGCCACCAACTGCCCGTCTTTACACCGTTTGCAATGCCAGCCTTTTGAAGGTTCTAAGCCCCCAAGGCAAAGAAAGAGGGTGCCAAGAGCACAGAGGTTGCCAGGTGGCCCAGCAGCAACTTCTTGACGTTGGGCACAGAGGTTCCGGGCCACCTGGGACAGGTTCAGAGGCTCTTCTGACAGGCTGCTCGTCTGAACGGCTCTGGAGGGACAATGGGTCCCAGGATTAATCCTTCATTCAGGATACAATGAAAACATGACAGAAGAGAAGGAAGCACACACACACACACACACACACAGACACACACCCCAAGTTATTATATCCACAATGTAGATGGAGATGATGGCAGGGACGTCCTCAGAACTGGGGTGTCCAGATGAGCCCTGCAGGTAATCTCCTCTCTGGCCTTGTTCCTGCGGATATTCTGGGGACCCAGAGGACACACAGCGTAGGCAGCCTTGCACAATACGTTTAACAGTTTGCTTATCAGCACCGCAATCACAAAGAGCGGAACCCTTGCAGGTCAACTGTGTGTGTGTGGGGGGAATTGGCACGTCTTCCAGTGTCAGGCCTAATTTTATTCCATTTCATCCAGGCACAGAGAGGCAGGTCCAAATCAGTCTCCAGCTGTGGGTGATAACAGTGGCTCAAAAATTGAAAGGCGGGTCACTGCAGGAGAGTTGGTTGCTCGTGCGTGAGATTCTGAACAATTTCTCCCCCTCCTCTCTCCTTCCCTGCCTTCCTCTCCCCTGCCCCATCCATCCATCCATCCATCCATCCATCCATCCATCCATCCATCCACTCCCCTGCCCACCCCTCCTTTCCTCTGGCTTATCCATCCATCCATCCATCCATCCATCCATCCATCCATCCATCCATCCATCCATCCATCCATCCATCCACTCCCCTGCCCACCCCTCCTTTCCTCTGGCTTATCCATCCATCCATCCATCCATCCATCCATCCATCCACTCCCCCCTCCTGGCCCTCTCCCCGTCTCCCCCGCAGACGGCCATGCCTCTGCTCTTCACCCTCTTCGAGCTGGCCCGCAACCCCCAGGTGCAGGTGGCCATCCGGGAGGAGATCCGCGAAGCCCAGGTGCAGGGCTCCAAGGAGCTCTCCAAGGTGCTGAACGCCATGCCGCTGCTCAAGGGGGCCGTGAAGGAGACGCTGAGGTAAGGGGGAGCAGTGGGGGGGGGCTGGCTGACATGGGTGTCTGAGTGCCTGTGGGGAAGAGCCCTGGCTAAGGTGGTGGCCTAGAAACCAGGAGACTCTGAGTTCCAGTCCCGCCTTAGAAGCCACCTGGGTGAATTTGAGCAAATCATTACGGCAGTGTTTCTCAACCTTGGCAACTTGAAGATGTCCGGACTTCAACTCCCAGAATTCCCCAGCCAGCAAATGCTGGCTGGGGAATTCTGGGAGTTGAAGTCCGGACATCTTCAAGTTGCCAAGGTTGAGAAACACTGCATTAGGGGAGAGCGAGTTCTCGTCATGCCTTTAGGCATTAAAGCCTGCTGAATGACTTTGGCCTAGTATTCGCTCTGTTTCAGCCCAACCCACCTCACAGGGTTGTTGTGGGGAAAAGAAGGGGGGAAAAATAATATTGTATACTTTCACCATTTTAAATTATTTAAAGTACAAAATAGTAACCAGATACAAATCTACCGTATTTTTCAGAGTATAAGATACACCTTTCCCCCCACAAAAAAGAGAGTGAAAATCTGGGTGTGTCTTATACACTGAACACAGCATCTGTGGCCTCCCGAACCCCGCCCCCTTTGCAAAAAAACGGCTGTGCAGAGGGTTTGGGAGGCCTGCAAAGTGCTCCTGGGGGCTGGGGAGGGCAAAACCGGGCCGTGTTTTGTTCATTTTTGCCCCCCCCCAGCTCCCAGGAGCACTTTGCAGGCCTCTCAAATTCTCTGCATGCCCTGTTCTTCATGAAAAATGAGGCATGCAGAAGGTTTGGGAGGCCTCCAGAATGCAAAACCTTTTTTAAAAATTTATCTCTTCAAAATCTTGGTGCGTCTTATACTCTGAAAAATAGCAATTGCAATAGCAGTTAGACTTATATACCGCTTCATAGGGCTTTCAGCCCTCTCTAAGCGGTTTACAGAGTCAGCATATTGCCCCCAACAACAATCCGGGTCCTCATTTTACCCACCTCGGAAGGATGGAAGACTGAGTCAACCTTTGAGCCGGTGAGATTTGAACAGCCAAACTGCAGAACTTCAGTCAGCTGAAGTAGCCTGCAATGCTGCATTTAACCACTGCACCACCTCAGTAATATGGTAATAAGAACAACTAACCATGAGAACTGATCTCCCTTCCAAGCATGAAGCACTTTTGGATGCTCCCCTCAACTGCACGGCCCACATTTTTTCAGGAGTGGGTTGCTGGTCTCCTTTTCCTGCGGGGGGGGGGGGGGAGAGGGACTGGCCAAGGCCACCCAGCTGTCTCTATGCCTGAGGCCGAACTAGAATTCACAGCCTGCTGGTTTCTGGCCAGCTGCTTTTAACTCCAACATCCATCATCCGAGCTTTGAAACAACCAGGGAAAGAGACATGGGCTGCGGGGGAGCAGAGGGGAAGCAGCAGCCAGCCTTTTCTCCTCCCTCTCTTCCAGGCTCTACCCGGTGGGCATCACCATCCAGCGCTATCCTCTGCGAGACGTGGTGCTCCAGAATTATTGTGTGCCGGCTGGTGTAAGTGCTGTGTCCCCTCCCCCCACCCATCACAGGCCTCGCTTGGCCTGACGGGGGGCCAAACTGGAGGCCAGGATTTCCGGGGTTCAAACGCCTGTAAAAAACAGTTCTAGGGAGCAGGAGACCCCGTCAGCCCCCCCCATGCACCCCCTCTTATGACTCCCCATGGCCTTTTCATGGATGAGGCTTGGGGGAGGCCGGCTTCTCTTCAGGCTGCCCTTCTTCGCCCCTCCCTCTTCTGGTTAACAACAGTGACTGTAAATAGTCCTTGACTTACAACATTTCACTTAGTGACCATTCAAAGCTACAACAGCACTTTAAAAAGTGACTTAGGGCCATTTCCCACACTTGTGACCTCATCCCCATGGACACGTGATCAGATTTCAGACCCTTGGGAACGGACTCATATATGCGACCATTATAGTGGCCTGGGGTAATGCGACCCCCCTTTTCCTCACTTGTGACCGTTGCAGCATCAGACCCTTGGCAACTGGCTCATACTTACGACGGTCACGTGATCCCCGTTTGTGGCCTTCTGACAAGCCAAGTCCGTGGGGAAGCCAGACTTACTTAACAACCATATGACTCACTTAATTGCAATGATTCACTTAACAACTGTGGCAAGAAAGGTTGTAAGATAGGGCCAAACTCACTGAATAAATGTTTCGCTTAGCGACAGAGGTTTGGGGCTCAAGTGTGATGGTGGTGGGGAATTGGATCGATGGGGGCTGGGCTGTAACATGAGACCCTGCCCCTCAGGAGCCCCCCCCTCTCCTGCCCTCAGACTCTCTGCCAGGTGGCGCTGTACTCCATGGGACGGAGCCCGGCGGTGTTCAAGGACCCCGAGCAGTACCAGCCCTCCCGCTGGCTGGGCAAGGAGGACAACAGCTTCAAGGCCCTGGCCTTCGGCTTCGGCTCTCGCCAGTGCATCGGCCGGAGGCTGGCAGAGGCCGAAATGACCCTCTTCCTCATGCACGTGAGTGGGGAGGGGGAGGCGGGAGGGGGAGGCGGGGGGGCAGACAGTCACCTGCTCCGCCTAGGGGAGTCCTTGACTAGTGACCATTGGCAGTCACAACAGCCCTGAGAAAAGGAGGCCATTTCTCACACTTACAACCTCATCCCCATGGTCACAATTCAAGACGCTTGGCCACTGAGTCATATTGACGACGGTGGCCGTGTTCCGGGGTCACGTGATCCCCTTTTGTGACCTTCTGATGAGCAAAGTCAATGGAGAAGCTGGATTCGCTTAACGACCGGGTCACTAACTCCACCACTGCACTGATTCACTTCACAAACGTGGCAAAAAGGTGGTAAAGTGGAGCAAAACTCACTTAACTGACTTGCTTAGCGATGGAAATGTTGGTCAACCGTGGCGGTAATTCGAGGACTACCTGTAGGAGGAGGGCCAGGGTGGGTGCTTTGCTAGATGGCCAGCGAGCTGGCCGGGGATTATGGGAAGTGAAGCCCACTGAATGCAAAGGGGGAGGCCGGGAAGGACCCCGAGGGGGGGGAGGAGCCTTCCGGGGGCCTCTCCTCCTCATGGCCTTCACGGGGCTCTTCCAGATCTTGAAGAACTTCAAGATTGACACCGTCTCCAAGGAAGACCTCCACACCATCTACAGCTTCATCCTGAAGCCGGAGAAGCCGCCCAGGCTCACCTTCCGCCCCATTGACTAGAGGGCTCTCCGCGCGGAGTCATCCCGCCCACCGGCTCTGCCCTACAGTCTGCAGGCGGGGGGGAGGGGAAGGAGGAGAAGGGGCAGGACCAATTCTCAAAGACTTGGAAGCCTCCCAGTTTGCACAGCTGCCTCCTGACAGCAAACTCCACACTCCTTACTAGCACTGATGAGGTTACCTAGATGGGTCGTGAGACGCCTGCCAGAAAACCACCAAGCTCACAGAGAACCAAGGACCCCTCATGCCAACCCTGATTCTCCTTCATTGATCCAGTTTCCTCCCCCAGTTCCTTTGTTCTGCCCACTCCCCATCATGCTGTCTTGGGGGGGGGGGAAGCCAAATAAGCCCCTTCCCATTTGCAATTAGTGGGGGGGGGAGAAGAGGGAGGCCTCCTGCAAACTTCGAAGCAGCATCCAGAATCTCCCTCTGAGGGAGAAGGGCGGTTTCAATGATCAATGAATAAATAAATCTTCTCCCGGCTTTTTAATTTTACTTTTTGGAGTTTTTTTCCCCCTCAGTCCATATATGCAAAGGGTGGAAGGACCTTCTGTTGGGAATCAAGCAAAAATAAATATACCTGCAGCTGATGTTCTGTGATTGACAGCCTTCTGTCAGGTGTAACCCCAGAGGGGCTGAGGCCCGCCTGCCCCCAACCTGGTAACTCCAGGGGTGGGTGGGGGTGTAGAAAAAAGGCCTCCATCACTCTCAGGGCACGACTGAGGGACGCTTTCCTCTCTCTGGACAAGGAATTAAAAATGCAAGGGAGGGAGGGGTGTGTGTGTGTGTGTGTGTCCGTCCGTCCGTCCCCATCGCTGGAGGTTTTCCAATGAAGACTGAAGAGCTTCAAATTTTCTTGATTTTTCTGAGGCCTCTTATCCTTAAGGCAAATTCCATCTGTATGTACTGCAGCATTATAATTTCATTTTCTGCATCACCAACCTTTTGTTGAACCACATTCATTTTCATTACCAAATTAATATTGGAATCACTAAGATCTTCCAATTTATTTTCGATTCCTAATACATAAGCCAAAATACACTTGAAAGCCTCCAAAATATCGTCTCTAATTTGTTGGTTCCAAGTCTGGACCGAATTCATGAGCTCTTCTGACAATTCCTTATGGGCAGCAGATATCTCTTCCTTTATTTTAATTTCCATCGCAGCTGCATGATTTTTTAGGGCCTCAGCTAAGGCAACACTTAGATCTTTTTGCAGTATTTCTCTGGTCAAAGGCTCCCTTGCAGGGGTAGGAGGAGGTTGGGGGGGGGGGGGAAGTAGTGACTGTAATTTAGTTCCGGGAGCAGGTGAATTACCAGCGCTCTTCGAAGCATTAATCTTATGCTCCTTAGAAGCCATTCCACATTTAATCTTCTCCACCCAATTACTAAATCCAGGCAAACCACTTGTCCAGCAATTACTATTTAGTAATAAATCCCTACTGATTTAATGATATTTAAATGTTCTGAGCTCCGTAAAAATCTGTGTCATCAGAGCCTGACCCTTCCTACAAAGCTGTTCGGCGTCATTTTCTGTGTATTTCTAGCAAGTAATTTGTCAGAAGGAATTCTTTAAAATATGGAGTTAAAGTCTTTATACATACAATTAGAAGTTCTCCAGTATCAGTTCTGCCCGTATTGGAATCGGTAATAAATCAATCCTTGAGCTGAGGGTGGACGGCAGAAGTCCTTGATGCGGAGAATCCACTATGTTACCAGGTGGCTCCGTCTTTCCACCCCCAGATTTATGTTCTGGGGGGGTTAAATGGAGTGCTGTCCAAACATAGCTTACTCGCCTCCTCCTCCTATGCCCGTAGAAGAGGTAATCAAAGTGTCAAACAGTTGGTGGATACTGTTTAGACAGCTTAACGCAGCCAAGAATCCGGAGCTGTTAACAACAACTCCTCTCAGTCCCAAACCGGAAGTCTGACCTGAATCCCTTTTGACAGCTCATCTGTGTTCCTGGAGGAGAGGCCTCCTCCATGCTGCTGGCTATGGGGACAAAGTTTAGTCTTCCGCCCTGGATGCAACATCTCTCTCCTGGTTGAGAAGACTGGTCTTCTTCCCTTCTCAAAGCACTGCCCTTCTGGTTCACGGGGTCAGAAGGGGCCTTGGAGGTCTTCTAGTCCAACCCCCTGCTCAGGCAGGAAGCCGTATAGCCCATAGTACTGTTTCAGACAGACGGCTCTCCAAGGATCTAAAATGGTTCAATCAGGGCAAGTGGGCCTTCGTTGCTTTTCAATTTGGGGAAAATTTTTTGGGAGAACTTTATAGCTCCCGCTGCATTAAGAAAGTTCAAAACATTCTTAAAGATTCCTCTCATCCTGGGCACCTTTTTTTTTTGAACTATTACCATCTAGCAGCCGGTACAAGGCAACAAAAACAAGGACAAACAGGCTGAAAAACAGCCTCTATCCCAGAGCAGTCACTATATTGAATTCTACAGTATAGTGCAATATCAGGTTTTCAGTTTCAATTATATAGAACCGTGATGGCGAACCTATGACACAGGCGGCACACACAGCCATTTGTCAGGGCACCCAAGGCTTCGGCCTTCTTTTGAGGCCATTCGTCACCTGAAAAACGTCCCCACAGAGAAACCGGAAGTTACTTCCGGTTTGCTTGTAGGGTTGTTTTTCGTCCTCCGGAGCCTTCAGGGAAACCTCCTGAAGGCTCCGGAGGGCTAAAACTGGCCCTACGAGCAAACCAGAAGTTTGTTCCTGAATGTCCGGTTTGCCCGTAGGGCTGGTTTTTCTCGCTCCGGACCTCTGGGGGGTGCAAGGAGGCTGTTTTCGCCCTCCTCAGGCTCCTACAAAGCCTCTGGAGGGTTTGTAGGAGCCTGAGGAGGTTCGCCATCACTGATATAGAATGGAAAGGATGCCTGTTGGTGTTTTTATTTTTATAATTATAATGTGCGCTGAAGACGGCACTTAATGTCTTTGCACCATGTGCAGTGGCAATAAAGTAAAGCCCCTGCAGCCTGTATGGCGAGAGTCGGGGTTTATTCCAACCGCTCTCTTGACTATCCCAAATGTTTATTTTGGCTGAAGGAAGCTACCTGGATGAGTAACAAAACATCTTCAGTTGTAATAAAGGTTGGTCCAGCTGCTGCGATTTAACCATTTGTAAAAATGACACAACACACCTTCTTCCTCCCATCTAAAATTTATTATTTGTAAATGTAATAAATGCAGGGCATAAACAACCAGCCAAGGGCTTCATTTCCTCCCCAAATCCTTCTGGACCTCATCCCCACCTTCAGCCCAACCCAGGCGGGGTCTGCTCTGCCGTCCGCGGGTAACTCTACGGATTCCTGTGCGGAGCCCCACCCGCAAGGCACACCCCTCCCCTGGCTGTTTCCAAGAGAGGCAGTACCCCTGCCAACGTTGGGGGTGGGGCGTGGGGAGGGAGAAATCATCTTGCATCCCAGGGGTGGGTTCCTACTGGTGTTGGTACAGGTTCGTTTTGCGTGTGCAGTTCACTGTAAATTGTTCTGCACATACGTGAAAAACTACTAAAAAACATGCTGGCAATGGCAGTGGAGACCAGGGAACTGGTTCGAGGGTGTGGCCAGCCTGGGTCGCTGCCGGTTCTGCAACCCAGGCCAAATTACCACTAATGGTTCGCCTGAACCAGTACAGACCAGTAGAAACCCACCTCTGTTGCAACTGCCCATGAGCCCTTCCCAGTCCTTTCGTTTTCAGGCTGTGGAAATACCTACAGACCCCTCCTTACCTCTTGGAGGTGAACTGTTTACACTTCCTCCCTCAAGAGGACGCTATGGGGCATTGCACGCCCTAGACAAGGAGACCCAAGGACAGTCCCCCACCCCGCCATCCATCTGCTAAACAGCTGTTTCCCGCAACACTGTCTATGCCCGGGGGAGGTCAAACTACCTAGCAGGGCTGTATTACTATTACTCTGCTCATCTTTTCATCTTTCCTACCACCCATTTCCTTAGCTTCTTATGACTAACACTCGGTTGTTTGTATCTTGTGATTTAGGTTGATGGCTTTTATTTGAGTATTCTAAAGCCATCATTTAGTGTTGTATCTGATTTATGATGATGGTTTTTTATGATTATGATTTATCACTTGCTTATGTACACAGAGCTTCTGCACCAGGGACAAACTCATATAGGTCCAATCACACTTGGCCAATAAAAAAACTGAACTCTACTCTTCTACCCTAGCCTTGTACTCTATTCTACTACTTTACTACCCTACCCTACTCTTCTTCTCTATTCTAGTACTCTACTCTTCTACCCTACCACTCTATTCTACTACTCTAGTCCAGTGTTTTTCAACCTTGGCAACTTGAAGATGTCTGGACTTCAACTCCCAGAATTCCCCAGCCAGCATTCGCTGGCTGGGGAATTCTGGGAGTTGAAGTCCAGACATCTTCAAGTTGCCAAGGTTGAAAAACACTGCTCTAGTCTACTCTTCTATCCTAGTCTACTACTCTACCCTTCTACTCCATTCTACTACTCTTCTACCCTACCCTACCCTTGTACTCTACTCTTCTACCCTATTCTACTACTCTATTCCATTCTACTACTCTACTCTTCTACCCTACTACTTTACTCTGGTCTACCCTACCCTAGTATTCTATTCTACAACTGTACTACTCTACTCTATTTTATGACTCCGCTACTCTATTCTACTCCTCTACTCTACTCCCCTAGTCTTCTACTCTACTCTACTCCTCTACCCTTTTACTCTACTACCCAACCCCTCTACTCTACTCCCCTACACCTTGCCTCTATTCTGTTCCTCTTCTACTCTAACACAGCTCACCTGGCGGAGACCCCCCCCCCGAACGGAGCGCGGTACCCCTGCATCCCCCCCCCCGGCTTTGCCACAGGTTTCCCCCCCCCGGGGAGGGGCGGGTGGGGATGGGCGGGCCGCAGACTCCCGGGGGGGTCTCTCCGAACGGCCAGCCCCGCCCCCAATTCGCAGCAGCTGCGATTCCAGCGCCGCGCGTCGCCCGCGGGCAGCCGGCGAAAGAAACCACTCCCCCGTTTTCTCCCATTGGCCGAGTGCGCCGCTCGTCTGCGCTGGAGGCGGAGGGCGGTGCCTGGCCGCGCGGGGCTCCTCGGGACTTGTAGTTCCGCGCCGTGAGGGCCGGGCTGAGAAGGATCCAGGGACACCCTCGGGGCTCGGACCGATCGAAGGCCCAAATGCCCCGATGAGGGAAAGGAAGGGCTCCCCCCCGCCGCGCTTCCACCCTCTAGCAGTCTAAACCAAAGCGTGGAAAAAGCGGCGGGTAAGCAAGGGTTAAGAAGACCCGGCTTCTGAGGCGGAAGATTTTCCCGCCCCATCCATCCCAAGCCCCTCCCGCTCCCCAGGACGCGCCCCGCCCCCTCGCCTGCCATTGGCGGGCGCGCCGGGCGGGCGCGTTTAAAAGGGACTACATTTCCCGGCGGGCGCGCGAGAGCGTCTGGCGTGCCGGCGGAGAGAGTGAGGCAGAGAGAGAGAGAGAGAGAGCGAGGGAGGGCGGGGCTGTGCGCGTGGGGTGGGCGGGGCTACGGCGTCCCCGAGGCGACGCGGGGGGGGGACGCTGGCGGCTTCCTCCGAGGGGGCGGGGCCGGGCGCGCGGCGAGCAACGGACGGCCAGGAGGCGGAAGGCGCCGCGGGGCCCGCGCTCCCTCCGGCCGCTCCGACAGCCATGGGCGAGCGCGGCAACGGCGGCGTCCAGCAGCCCAGGAGGCGCACGGGGGTCGCGGGCGGAGGCGGCTCTCGGCAGACCCGCGGCGCAGAGGGAGAGGCCAGCCCGGCCCAGCGCGGCGCCGGGGATGGCGCGGACCCCTCCTCCTTCTCCTCCGACGCCGACTTCAGGTAGGGAGGCCCCCCGCCCCCCTGGAGGGAGACCCCCGCCCTCCCTGGCTGAGGGGGGGTCCTTCCAGCTGTTTCCACCGGGGGCGCCTGGCAAAGAGGGAGGGGGACCCCAATGCCCAGAATTCCCTCTTCCAGCTGTTAGGCTGCTCCAAACGGCCCCCTCCCCAAACTGCATGCGAGTCTATGCCTGCCCCCCCCTCCCCGGGTGCTGGGCTTGACCTTTTGCCCTTTGGGGTCAAGGCGGGGCAGGGTGAGGGTCCTTTCCCTTCACCCCCTCCCCTAGTGTGGGGCTGTGCTGCCCCACTTGCTCTCCCCCCCCCCCCCTTGGTTTCAAGGGGAGGGGGCTTAAGGTGTGGCTTTTCATGGGGCGGACACTGCATTTAGGGCTTCTGCATGGAGGGGGGTCTTAAACTGTTCCAACTGTTTTTGGGTGGGTGGGTGGGGGGCAAAAGTAGCCAGGGAGGTGAGAGTTTAGACCTCCAAGGTGGTTTTTCCTGGGCTTTGGGTTGGAGAGTTTTGAAGAAAAAATTGGGCAGCCACCTGTCTCAAATGGGCCATATAGGCTCTCCTGCTTGAGCAGGGGGTTGGACTAGAAGACCTCCAGGGTCCCTTCCAGCTCTATTCTGATCAAGAGTCAGGCTGTATTTTGGGTGTGTGTGTGTGTTCCTTCTTCCTGCCTTGCTCTCAAACCCAAAATTCTGCTCTGGGAGAGAAGCTTCCAAGTTGTAAAAGGGAAATAGAGAAAGGGGGGGGGGGAAAAACCCTTGGCGTTTTGCTGTTTGTGCCGCTAGAAACCGAGTTCCTCCTCTTTGGTGAGAGCCTGATTTGCCTGCGGTCGTTTGCGCGGAGTTCAAACCGCTCGCCCCGACCTCTCTTGCAACACAACCGTGCAGCCTTCCATGAAAGCTGGGTGTCACAAGGGCTTGACGGGAAGCTGACATGAGGCATGCGGTCTTTGCACCAGAAGTGGGAAGGGCCTTTGGACTTCCTTGCAAAAGGCGCACACACCCTCTCCCTGACCCCACTTTTACTCACTCTTCAGGTCCAGAGCATAGCAAGCGGCACGCCCTCGGAGAAACTCGACTGGGCTGTGTCATCAGTTTAGCAGGACAAAGGTGATCTGCCTTTCAACAGCAGCAGCTCCGCGGCTCCTCCTGACTTGGTTTGGGGGGGGGGGAGGGGAGGGAGGGCAGCTTTCTCCCGCTGTCTCCTGGGCCTGGGTCCCCTTCCCTGCCTTGCCAAGGGTCCGATCAATCTCTCTGGAGCTGCCCCGAAGGAGAGGCAGGGCTCACGCTCTTCTCCAAAGCACCCACAGGCAGGACGGGAAGCAACAGACGGACATCCCAAAGGGGCCTTTTCTCCCAAGAGGCCCCTGGACTTCCTGGTTTTTCTTTGAAGTTGTTTTGCTTCCCATCCAAGGAGCTTCTTCAGCTCTGACTGGATGGTGAGGAAGGGAAGGGTTGACGCTCCTTGAAAGGACCAGGTGTCTGCAAGGGGTATCAGTCCTTCTCTTCCCCACCAACCACGCCAGAGCTGAAGAAGCTCCTGGGATGAGAAGTGAAACCTCTTTCAAAGAGAAACCAGAAGATCCAGTTGGCTCCTGAAAAGACTTTTGTGGGCCCCCTGGCCTGGGTGACTGAGGGTCTCCATTCAACACATGGCAGCTAAATTTCCTGACCCAGGAGAACAGTGGAAGGGGTTAATTCCGGAGGTTGCGTATGCCTCCAACGCTGGAGGGTTTTAAGAAGGGATTGGACAGCCACCTGTCTGAAACGGTCCAGGGTTTCCTGCCTGAGCAGGGGGTTAGACTAGAACAGTGTTTCTCAACCTTGGCAACTTTCAGTCCTGTGGACTTCAACTCCCAGAATTCCCCCAGCCAGCTATGCTGGCTGGGGGATTCTGGGAGTTGAAGTCCACAGGACTGAAAGTTGCCAAGGTTGAGAAACACTGGACTAGAAGACCTCCGAGGTCCCCTTCCAACTCGGTTATTCTGTGCTCTGAACTTCCGCAGAGTTCAGGATCCTTGTTTTGGCTGAGCCGAGGGTTGGTGAGGCATTGGGGTGAATAATGGCAAACATTAATTCAGCTAGTGGCAGGGTAGGTGCTCTTCTGGATGGGCGTATCACGCTTGTCCTGTTCCTTCCTCCGTGCAGAAACTGGCTCCCTGGGCGAGCGTTTCTCTGGGCGAGGCGTTTGTTTTGGGAGAGCGGACTCTCCCACTTGGGGAGGTGCCCAGGCGGCTGCCACTGAACCGCAACCTCCACGCCCTGGCTGGCATAACACAAGTTGGCATAACATAGCTGATCCATTACCGGTGCCAGGAACAAATTGCACATTTCCGTAGGCTTTCCGTTTGGCAAGAGGCGATCTGGGTCTCTCCCAGGAGAGGATCCCTGAGGATGGGCTCCAGCCCCAGCCCCAAAGCTTCGGAAGGAGAAAACTCTGGATTGGATCCTGCAAGATTATCCTGGCACCCCGCCCATTTGCCATCTATTTATTATTGTGCCAGACTCAGACTCAGCCACGTGTCCCCTGGGTGTTCTTGTCCCCTGCCCTGGGGGAGACCCTGGGAGGGTCTCCTGTGCTTGAACAGCCCTGGAAAGCCCACACGGAGGAGGCTCAGCTGGGCTTTGACCTGTTGGGCTGGGCTTGGGCAGGGGGGGCAGAGTTTTGCAGCTCCCATTGCTGCTCCCACCCCTCTCTGTGTGCTGGGGCTGGAGGGGGCCTGTAATAGGAGCCCCCCCTCCCCCAAGTTTTCCTCCTGGCAGGGAAGGGGGCAGAAGCATGGGGGGGCCCTCCCTCTTCAAAGGAACCCTGATCTGCAGTTTTTCCCTTCTCGGGAATGTGGCTGGGAAGAGGGGGGGGGAGGCAGGGCTCCTTGCTCCCCTGGTAAACAGGCTCCCTCCTTCCACAGAGGGTTTGGGGCTTTAGCCCCAGAGCAAATTCTTCAGGCAGCAGAGGAGGCTCACATGAGACTGAGAGAAACATATGGCTCCAAAGTGACCCCAGGGCCTCCACTGGCTTCCCTGCTTAATGGTCCCTTAAGAAGGCCGTTTGGCTGGGTGGTTCTTCACCCTAGTTGGGGGGGGCGCTAAGTGAGCAGGCAAATAGTGGTGGGAGCAGAGGCTTCGGGGGGGGGGGGGGGGGAAACGCAAGGCCTTTTCCCTGCCGCCCTCTTCCCAGCTGCCTCCAAGGAGAGGCCCTTGAATCACCTAGGAGGGCAGTCAAGTCTGAGCCAGGCTCAATTGGGCCTTGAGTCAGGCTCCCATCTCTCACCCAGGGGTCTAAGCGATGGGGCAATCTCTCACGTGCCCTGGCAAGGCTTCTCCCCAGGGCTGGACGGAGGTGGGGCGTCTTTGGGGCCAGAGGTTGGGCACCGAGAGGCAAGGGAAGCCTTTGGAGCTGAGCAGGAACCGGTTTGGCTCCTCCTCACCAGGAATTGATGCACAGAGGAGCAGTTCTGCACCAATGGCCGCTTTCCAAAGTCCGGATCTTGGCCCGACGGAGGCTCCTGCGTGGCCCAGGTGGACTTTGGTTTTTGCTAAAGCCCACCTTGAAATGCCAGCTGTGAACAGCACCAGGGACATTGTGGCCCCCACAGGAGCTCAAAGAGTTGGGGGCCACGGGGTGTGCTGCGGGTGTTGGAGGTGTTCCTGCTTTGTGGGTGGGGGGAAATCCGCACTCGTTGCCCCCAAAGGGAGGAGAGGCCCTGAGTCCCAAAGGCAGCTGGGCTCCCTTGGCTTTTCCTCTCGAAGGCCTTTTGCTCCTCATCCAGGCAGCTTCTTCAGTTCACGAAGAACTGGAGGATGAACCGAAGAAGCTCCTTGGATGAGAAGCGAAAGGTCTTCAGAAGGAAAAGCCAAGGGGCCCAGCTGCCTTTTGGGCCAAGGCTGACCTGGAGGACGGAGAATCTCTCTGGAGTTTCTGCTGGGGCGTTTCCAGAGTTGGGCCTTTCTATAAAAGGACGTGCAGGAACCTGTTGTGGAAGTTTGTGCTCCTGCCTCACCTTTTCCTCTCCTCCTGCCCCCCCCTTGGGACAGGGAAGCCACAGACCCCTTAATGGAGGGGAGCCCTTCCACCCCGTCTGGAGCCCCCAATGTTTTCTTGGTCCTTGCAGGCACAAAGGGGCTGGCCAGGCATGAGGTCCCCAGGCCCCTCTTCCCCCTCGCTCACATCCGCTGGGGCTCCAAGGGCCACAAGTGGCTAGAGAGGGCTGTTGGGGGGGAAGCTGGGCTGCCCCCTGCCGGCTGGTCCAGAATGATTAATAGCTTCTGATTGACAGGATCCTTCAACCTGGGGCTGAAGGCTGAAAAGCGGAGGAGGAGGGTTGGCACACCTGGGTGTGGTGGGAAATTCCTCGAGTGAGAGCGGCTGGCAGAGACTTCAAAGTGGGTGGAGTCCGGTGAGAATCCGGTTTTTGACATGGGCAGAATAACAGAGCTGGAAGGGACCTTGGAGGTCATCTAGCCCAACCCCCTGCTCGAGCAGGGGAATCTATACCGTTTCAGACAAATGGCTGTCCAGTCTCCTCTGAAAAGCCTCCAGTGATGGGACACCCACAGCTTCCGAAGGCAACTTCGGTTCCCCTGCTTAATCCTCCTCTCTGTTTCAGGAAGTTTCTCCTTAATTCCAAGTTGCTTCTCTCCTTGATTAGTTTCCACCCATTGCTTCTTGCTTTTGCCTTCAGGGGCTTTGGGAAATAGGCTGAGCCCTTCTTCTTTGGATCAGCCCCCCCAGGTATTGGAAGCCTGCTCTCCTCTCCTTTTCATCCCACTTCCGCGTGTTTTGTCCTCCAGGCCCCCGTCCTCTTTGCTGCTCTTCTCTGCCCTCTTCCCAAAGCCTAACTTCAGAGATGGTCCTCACTTAGCAACGCCAAGGGGGCCGGCAGCTCAGCTGCTAGGCACAGTTTCTCATGACCCACCGGGACTTGTTCGATGTTCATTCTCCATGAACTCTGCTTGGGGCAAGGCAGTTGTGAAGTGTGCAAGTGGTGATTGTGTCGCTGTGGGTTGCTGTGAGGGGGGCGGAGGCAACGATTGATCGCAAAGACGGGGGTTTCTTCAGGTGTTTTCTAACTGAAGCACTTGCCAAATGAGGACTACCTGTTTAATTAGGGGGGGGGCGATGACAAGATAGCAGTATTCCAATTTTTGAGGGGCTGCCATAAAGAAGAGGGAGTCAAGCTATTCTCTAAAGCAGTGTTTCTCAACCTTGGCAACTTGAAGATGCCCAGACTTCAACTCCCAGAATTCCCCAGCCAGCATTCGCTGGCTGGGGAATTCTGGGAGTTGAAGTCCGGGCATCTTCAAATGGCCAAGGTTGAGAAACACTGCTCTAAAGCACCTGAGGGTAGAACAAGAAGCAATGGGCGGAAACTAATCAAGGAGAGAAGCAACTTAGAACTACAGAGAAACTTCCTGACGGTGAGGACAATCAACCAGTGGAACAGCTTCACTCCAGAGGCTGTGGGGGCTCCATCCCTGGAGGTTTTTAAGAAGAGACAGTGGTTTGTCCGGAGTGGTGTAAGGTTTCCTGCCTAAGCAGGGGGTTGGACTAGAAGACCTCCAAGGTCCCTTCCAGCCCTGTTATTCTGTATCCTCTTCTTGAGGCATCCCATATCTGGATTATCCCGCACTGAAGGCCGCCGATACAGCTGGAAAAATCCCCTCTGGCAGAAAATTGCTCTGGCACAACTGGGCCAGGGGGCACCGCTCCAATCAGAGGAATAACAGAGTTGGGAGGGACCTTGGAGGTCTTCTAGTCCAACCCTTTTGGAAATTTGGGGCTCCACTGAGGACGGGCTGTATTGGACTCCCAGTGTCCCACTTTGAAACGCAGCCTAACCTGTGGCTTCTTCCCCCCCCCCCTCCAGGTGTCACAAGCTGCAGGATTCCCTGCTCAGCTCCGCCAGCGGCTTCAGCAACTACAGGGGCATCTTGAACTGGTGCGTGGTCATGCTGGTGAGTAGCCCCTGCCATCGCCGGCCCTGATTCCTGGCTCGCTGCCCCTTGGCATCCCCGGGCGGCAGCTGCATTTCTTGGGCCTTGGGCCGCGAAAGCTGGCCTCCCGCCAGGCAGACACTCTCGGCGGCCACTTCGCAGCACAGAGAGGACATTGTGGTCTCAACAGCTCGGCAGCCTGGCCGCCTCGGCTTGGGTCGAGTGGCGGCTGGTGCTGGGATGGACGGACGGGCGGCTGGGAAACAGGCCACGGGAAAGAGTTTGGGGGGTTTCTGCGGCACTTCTGGCTTCTCGGGTGTGGTGGCTGAGGACATTATGGGTGACATACCCTCAGGGGTTGGGGGGGGTGGGGTCTTCCGAGCTTCTATTGGGGTGGGAAGGCTTTAGGTCTCCATGCTGCTGCCAGATGTTTCTCTGCTGTCTGGGGTCTGCAAACCCGGCCACTTCAAGAGGTGTGGACTTCAACTCCCAGAATTCCCCAGGCCAAGATGGTTGGGCATTCCTGGTCTGCTGGAGGGCTGCCCTGGTCCTCCCCCCTCCTCTTCTCCAAGCCTTCCACTTGTGAAGCTTCCTCAAGCGCATTTGCAGGGAGGAGGGTCAGTTCCAATCCAGAGGACCCCATATCTGGTTGCCAGAGGGCACAGCAAGGGAGGGCAGCTCTTAATGGGCCATTTCAGTGCCCACTGCGGCTCCTGAGGGCCTCTGGGGAAAAGCGGCTTCAGCCTCCAAGAATTTTGGGGGGGGAAGGCTCAATCCTGGAGCATGGGGGGGACATCCAGGCAGGTCCTCCATCTCGGGGGTCATTAAGGCCAACACAGGGGAGGGAGAACGGTGCCGGGAGCACCCTCCTGAGCTGTGACGGCTCCTGGCATCCAGAAGGCTGACCTCACGAAGCTGGCGTGACTGCAGGACAGACAGCCGCAGTGCTGGGCCGGCTCCCAAGGGCCGTCTGCACTGCAGATCTGCCTCTCCTGGATGGGGATCTGGTTGCCAGCTGCACCCGCTGGTGCACAGCTGCGCCAAGCAAGACAGTCTAAGTTGGCTTTTGCCAACTGGGCCAGGGGGCACCACTCGGGAAAAAGAGAAGAATAACCGAGTTGGCAGGGACCTTGGAGGTCTTCCATCCCAACCCCCCCCTGCTCAGGCAGGAAACCCTACACCAGTTAAGATAAATGGCTGTCCAGTCAGTCTCTTGCTAAACACCTCCAGTGATGGAAGCACCCACCACTTCTGGTGGCAAGCTGTTCCGCTGGTTAATTGTCCCCACTGTCGGGAACTTTCTCCTCCGTTCTAAGTTGCTTCTCCTCTTGCTTTTTTTGGTGCTTAGAGAAGAGTTTGACCCCCTCTTCTTTGGGGCAGCCCCTCAAATATTGGGAGGCTGCTATCATGTGCCCCCTTACTCCTCCTCTTCTCTAGACTGGCCACCCCCACTTGCTGCAGCCGCTCCTCCCGTGTTTGTTCATATTGAAACTGCCCCCCCTCAACATCTGTTCAGCCACAGGGACCCCCGAGAGGCCCTTGGGCCCCCTCTAAACAGAGGAGTGAGGAGCCAAGGTGGCGCAGTGGTTAAAATGCAGCACTGCAGGCTACTGCTAGATCAGCAGGTCAGCGGTTCAAATCTCACCGGCTCAGGGTTGACTCAGCCTTCCATCCTTCCGAGGTGGGTAAAATGAGGACCCAGATTGTTGGGGGCAATATGCTGACTCTCTGTAAACCGCTTAGAGAGGCCTGAAAGGCCTATGAAGCGGTATATAAGTCTACTGCTATTGCTATTGCTATTGCTATTCTGACAGCATCTTAAGGACACGGATTCCGCTCTTCCCGTTGCAGATCAGAGCTTTCTGAGGAAGTCCATACAGGTGTCCACCCTTGGCAACTTGTAAGACCTGTGGACTTCAACTCCCAGAATTCCCCAGCCAGCTAAGCTGGCTGGGGAATTCTGGGAGTTGAAGTCCACAGGTCTTAAAAGTTGCCAAGTTTGAAGACCTCTGAGGCTAGATGGCTGGGGAATTCTGGGAGTTGAAGTCCACAGGTCTTGGCAGTTGGAGGTGGCAGTCCCTTGCCGCGCTGGCTTCTTGACCTTCAACCAGGGTGTGGTGCTGCCTGGTGCCGCCGGCCCATCTGCCCTCCGGAGACCCAGCGATCCCTCCAAAGGTCGCCTCTGAGTTGGCTGCAGGATGAGTCAACCCACTGGGGGGGGAGGAGGGGGAGTCTAGAGTGTCCTTTGCTCTAGAAACTGAAACTGTGGGATGCCCTGCTGTGTCATTGCATGCCTGGCACGGCAAGGACCCTCCAGTGCCTGGGAGGAGCAGCCTCTCCCCCCTCTCCCCCACCCCCCGTTGCTGCAAGTTTTGATTCTGCAAGTTTTGAACTTGGGGAGAGCCAGCTAAGCAGGCTGGGGAATTCTGGGAGTTGAAGTCCACAAGTCTTAAAAGTCTTCAATTTGCCAAGGTCCCCCTGGTTTTGACCTGCCTGGCTCCGTCTGGACAAAAATTGAACAGAACTGCCATATTTTTTTGGAGTATAAGATGCATCTTTTCCCCCCCCAAAAGAGGGAGAAAATCTGGGTGCATCTTATGCACTGAACGCAGTATTTTTGGCCGCCCGAAACCGCTTCAAAAAAGGGACGTGCAGAGGGTTTGGGAGGCTACTCCTGGGGGCTGGGGAGGGCAAAAATGATCAGGAAATGGGCCGTTTTGGGCTCGTTTTTGTGTCCCCCCCCCCAGCACTCTACAAGCCTCCTAAAGGCTATGCATGCCCCTTTTTTTGGCAAAAAAACGGCCCCGTTTTTGCCGCCCCCTCCCCAGCCCCCAGGAGCACTTTGCAGGCCTCTCAAACTCTCTGCATGCCCCGTTTTTCACAAAAAAATCAGGGTTTGGGAGGTCTTCAGACTGCGAAAACTTTTTTTTTTAATTTACCTCTTCAAAATCTTGGTGCGTCTTATACTCTGAAAAATACAGGTGTGATCCCTTTGTATCAGTGGAGATGGAAAGTTTCCCCTTTTACGATTGCGGTGCTGATAAGCAAACTATTAAACGTATTGTGCAGGGCTGCCCCCTCTGTGCGTCCTCTGGGTCCCCAGAAGGTCTGCAGGAAGGAGGAGAGGAGATCGCCTGCAGGGCTCATCTGGACACCCAGTTCTGAGGATGTCCCTGCCGTCACCCCCAGTTACGACCATTGCATCATCTCCGTGGTCACATGATCAAAATTCAGATGCTTGGCAACTGACCGTTGTGTGGTGTGTGTGTGATGTAACCCCTTTTGGTGACCTCCTGGCCGGCTAAGCGAATGGGGAAGCCATGATTTAACAACTATGGGGGTTCCCTTGTCAACAGAGGGGGCAAAGCTGACTTAACAAGTGTCTTGCTTAATAACGGACGTTCTGGCTATCTGGATTGCTGTTCTTATCTACCACTACTTTCTTTTAGCCAAATGCTTGAAAATTATATCCTTCCTTTGTTTAAAAAAAATCATTCTTAGAGTTGTTAGCCACACCGGTCAACCTCGTCTGAAGCCTGTCCGGTGCAGGCCGGGTCCCTTCCTGGGGTTCAATCTGACCTTCGTTCTCCAGCTGCATGATCTCCCTGGGACCCAAGTTGAGCAGCCCCTTCCCCTCCCTCCCTCCCTCCCTCCCTGCCCTGACCGTCTTCTTTCCCTCCCAGGTCCTCTGCAACGCCCGCCTCTTCCTGGAGAACCTCATCAAGTAAGTGCCAGGATCTCTTCCTCCCTCAAGCCTTGCCAGGGGAGCCTCCCCCCCCCCTGCTCCCTGGCCTCTTCCCCAGGAGGGAGGGGCTCACGAGGGGACCACCGCTCGGGGGCCCCGTTGAGGTGACGGAGGGCAATAGGGCCCCCCTTTGCCCTTGGGTGCCAAGTCAGTTTAGGCAGGGCACGGAACCCACCAGAGTCTCCCTTCTGCAGCCTTGCTTGCCCTCAGCTTTAGCGGGGGTGGGTGGGTGGGTGGGTGGGTCTCTGTAGCCACTCAGGTAACTGCAGGGACCTCAATCCCTCCCCTTCCCCACCAGTTAGTCAGAACGGAAGATGCTTCTTGGATGGGAAGTGAAACATTTTCAAAGGGGGGGGGGGAAGCCCCTTTGGGGCAACCATGATTTGGATGATGGGGAGCCTCCATGGACATCTAACCACTGTATAAAGCAGTGAAGCTATTGGATAAAAGAGAAGGTGTTTGTTTACTGTCAGCACACGGGTACATCTCAAAAATGAAAATTCTCTTTCCTGTTTTCCCAAGAAACTATATATCTGCCCATATCTACATACATAACATCTGCTACACACATACATACTTAACACCCATACATATAGGTCCATGTATGTATTCATTAATGCAGTGTTTCTCAACCTTGGCAACTTGAAGATGTCCGGACTTCAACTCCCAGAGTTCCCCAGCCAGCGAATGCTGGCTGGGGAATTCTGGGAGTTGAAGTCCAGACATCTTCAAGTTGACAAGGTTGAGAAACACTGTCCTAACCACTGCTGGGGAATTCTGGGAGTTGAAGTCTGGACATCTTCAAGTTGACAAGGTTGAGAAACACTGTCCTAACCACTGCTGGGGAATTCTGGGAGTTGAAGTCCGGACATCTTCAAGTTGACAAGGTTGAGAAACACTGTCCTAACCACTGCTGGGGAATTCTGGGAGTTGAAGTCCGGACATCTTCAAGTTGCCAAGGTTGAGAAACACTGCATTAATCAGTACAGGATGGAAAGAGGAAGCTTGAGAGTCCACAAGGTTGATTCTCTGGGGAACAAAACTGCGACTGAATGGACTAGGAAAGGGGGTGTCCTCCCGCTCCGGCCCCTGCCCAGAGGGTCAGGCGAGGCCTGGTGGTCCTGCGGCCCCTGCGGCGATGCCAGCCAGGGTGCCAGGCTGGGAAGCTGCCTGGCGGTTTTCTGTCTCTGGCAGATGGGCAAGGGGGGTGCTGCCCCCCTGTGGCTCCTCATTGCTCTGCATGCCCTCCGTCTTCCCAGCAAAGCCGCCCTCTCTCCCCTTCCAAATTGAGATGACAGCTGGCTGGGGAATTCTGGGAGTTGAAGTCCACCGGTCTTCAAGTGGCCAAGGTTGGGCACCCCTGGTTTAGAGGCCGATGTGCTTCAGCCCCTCCACGGTGACCTCATAGTTTGCCCACTCCACTCAGGCCAAGTGCCACAGGACCATCAAATAGCTTTCTGCAACTCAGAAGGCTGGCTGCTCCCTTCCCCTACAGCGGGCAGAGTCCCAAGGGGGGGTGGGGGGACGACATTCGTGCAGTGCGTGGTGTGCATGCATCCCTCCCGTGGTAAAATGCAGGGTTGTGCCTGAGGTTTAAGCCATTCCCCACGGTCTGAAGATACGAAGGGCCTCCCAGCCCGTTCTTTAAGCCTGGGATCCTTCTCTACCCCTCCCTCACCCTTGGTTAATAATCTTGGAATCCTCTGGGGCAGATTTGGGGACGGGGAGAACTAGCACTGATGACGTTAGCTAGTTGGGTCATGAAACGTCTGCAGGAAATCAAGGAAGCTCAGAAAGCACCAGGGAAAATAGACAGGACTTTGCAGGGGGGGTGGGGGGGACTGACAGGCTGTCACATCTCACAATAGCAGTCATTCTCCCCCCCTCCCCCCCGCCCCGGTTCCAGTGAGCCTGCACCCAAGAAGATCCTTTATTTTCCAGGTATGGCATTCTGGTGGACCCCATCCAGGTGGTCTCCTTGTTTCTGAAGAACCCCTACAGCTGGCCAGCTCCATGCCTTATTATTGGTGAGTCCACTTGCCCCTTTTCTGTCCTTTGGGGTGGGGTGGGGGTGATGGTAGTGGGTTGTTACTGCCTCTGTATCGCTTGAACCCCTGAGACTTCGCTGGGGGAGGGCTTAGATCAGGGCCCTCTGGCGGGGCATGGAGAGGGCTAAGGGGGCCTTCCAGCTGAAGGGGGTTTAGGGGCGAGGGAAGCCTTTGGGGGAGCAGGGGTGGCCACATTCGAGTCCAGCTTGTCTGGGGCGGAGTCCAGCGTCCTTCTGCCTTCCTTTTCAGCGGCCAACGGCTTCGCCCTGGTGGCCCTCCACGTGGAGAAGAAGCTGGCAGCGGTGAGCAGGGGAGATGGGGTGGGGAAGAAGGGCCCAAGCCTTTGTTTGGGGGGGGGCCCTCTGATTACGCCCCTTTCCTTTGTGCTCCAGGGCTCCCTATCGGAGCGGAGTGGGACCGTCCTGCACACGTTCAACCTCTTGATGGTCTTGTGCTTCCCTGCCCTGGTGGTGCTGGCGGTCACCTCCATTACTCCAGGTGGGTCCTCCTCTCCTGCGATGGGCTGGGTGGGAGGTCTCGGGGCATCAGCTGTTCATGGAGGGGGCTGCGTCTTCCCCAGTTTCCTGCCAGCACGGTCAGACTTAAAGGCATAACAGAGTTGGAAGGGACCTTGGAGGTCATCTATTCCAACCCCTGCTGAAGCAGGAGATGGCCTAGACAAACGGCTGTCCAGTCTCTACTTAAAGACCTCTAGTGTTGGAGCACCCACAACTTCTGGTAGTAAGCAGTTCCACTGATTAGTTGTTCTCACTGTTAGGAAGTTTCTCCTTAGTTCTCAGTTGCTTCTCTCCTTGATTAGTTTCCATCCATGATTCCTTGCCTGGCCTTCGGGTGCTTTGGAGAATAGCTTGACCGCTTCCTCCTCTCTGCGGCAGCCCCTCCCTCAAACTATTGGAAGATGCTCTCCTGTCTCTCCTGGCCCTTCTCTTCCCTAGACCAGCCAGGCCCGGTCCCTGCAACCGTCCATCGTCTGTTTCCTTCCCCAGCCCCCTCCTCATCCCGGTTGCTCTTCCCCGCACTCCTTGTAGAGTCTCCACATCTCGTGACCAAACCTGGATGCAGGATTCCAAGTGTGGCCTTACTAAGGCTTTGTAGGGTGGTATTAGCACCTCCCTTGGTCTTGATTCCATCCCTCTCTTAATGCAGTTTAGGATTGCGTTGGCTTTTGGCTCCTGTTGAAATGATTGTCCTCTAGGACCCCCAAGATCCCCCCCTCGCAGTTGCTACTCTTGAGCCAGGTTCCACCTGTTGTATGCCTGTGAATTGGTTTCTTGTCACCTAAGCGTAAAAGTTTTAGGTTTCTCAGCATTCAACGTCCTTTTGTTGGGTAGGGCCCAGTGTCCAGGTCTGTTGGGACCCTTCTGTATCCGGAGCATCTTCTGGAGGGTGGGCTCATCTGAACGTTTGATGGGTTCCTGTTTGCCGAGGTCCTGGGAGGGTCGGGAGGGCCTCCAAAGCCGCCAAGCAACCCACGGGGCAGCTGCTGTCCTGCGTTCTGACCATCTGGGGCCGCCAGATGTTTGGGCTACTTCACTGTTGAGGAGGGAGGGAAGGATCTGTGGGGCTTCAGGGGCTGCTTCAGTGCTAAGGGAGGCCGTGGGCCTCTTCCTTTCAGCCTTCGGGAGGCCCCGAGTTCAGAGAGCTTCTCCCCCTCCGTCCTTCTGAGCGGAGTCCTGGATTCTTCACCACGAATTGCCCCACCTCAGAGCCCCTCACCCTTCTTTCCCATCTTCCTCCACAGTTGGGGCCACCTTTGCCCTCTCGGTCCACACCATCTTCTTCCTCAAGCTCTTCTCCTTCAGGGACCTCAACAAGTGGTGCCGCGAGAAGAGGGCTGCGAAGGCCGCCGGAGGGGACCCAGGTGAGCGTGGGGGGGGGCCCTCCTCTGAGCTGGGCTGGGAGGACATCCGGGGGGGAGGAAGAGGCTCTGCAGGGCAAGGGGGCTCTAGCTGGGTGACCACCGTCTCCTCCCCTTGCAGCTTCGGAGCCCCAGAAGGCCAACGGGAACGCAGCTCCACCAGAGGTGGCCTATCCAGACAACCTGACCTACAGAGGTGAGGGGGCGCGCGGGGGGTCGGGGGGGGGGCAGGAGGGGCTCATCCACTCCACTCCAGTTCATAAGAAAGACCCCTCCCACCAGGTCATTCTCTTGACCAACCGTGTTCTTTCCATCGGTCAGAATAGGGCTGGAAGGGACCTCGGAGGTCTTCTATTCCAGGGGTCTTCAAAGTTGGCAACTTTAAGACTTGTGGACTTCAACACCCAGAGTTCCTCAGCCAGCAAAGCTGGCTGAGGAACTCTGGGAGTTGTAGTCCACAAGTCTTAAAGGTGCCAAGGTTGGAGACCCCTGTTCTAGTCCACCCCTCTGCTCAAGCAGGAGACCCTGGGCTATTCCGGACGAATGGCTGCCCCCCGGTCTTTTCTTAAAAGCCTCCAGGGATGCAGCACCCACAACCTCCGGAGGGAAGCTGTTCCACTGAGTCAAAGGGACCTTGGAGGCCTTCTAGTCCAACCCCTTGCTCAGTGCGTATACCGTTTCCGTCCAGTCTCTTCTTAAAAACCTCCAGTGGTGAAATACCCACAACTTCTGGTGGGAAGCCCTTCCACTGCCCACCCCCCCAGCCTCCCCCAGCCCCCTCCCCTCAGGCTGGGCAGATGCGAAGTGAGTCTAGCAGGACCCAGTCTGGATGCCAACGTGGCCCCTGCCCTCTGCCTCTCCCCACGGCTCCCATTGAGGGTCTGTCCCCCCTCTCTCCGCCCTGCAGGCCTGTACTACTTCCTGCTGGCCCCGACTCTGTGCTACGAGCTGAACTTCCCCCGTTCCCCACGGATCCGGAAGCGCTTCCTTCTGCGGAGGCTCTTTGAGATGGTGAGCCTCTTTCCGGGGAAGGTCCTGGGTGGGAGGGGCTGGGGGCTCAGGAGGAGGAGGAGGAGGAGGAGGGGGGTGCTTTTCATGGGACGGGGGTGGGTGGGGGGGACAGCTAAGCCTTTTGATTTACGACACTTCGTAGTCACAGTGGCATGGAAAAAGTGGCGTGTGACCATTTTTCACGCTTAACGACCGTTGCGGCATCCCCGTGATTAAAATTCAGACGCTTGGGAACTGACTCATATTTATGACGGTCACATTGTCCCAGGATTCATTTGATGCACTTTTATGACAAGCAGCGGGGAGCCCAGATTCACTTACTAACAACGGCAGGGATTCCCTTAACAACGGTGGCAAGGAAGGTCGCGAAACGGAGCAAAGCTCACTTCCGCTTAGCAACGGAAATCTGGGGCTCAACCGGGGTCGTATGTTGAGGACTCCCTGTACTGATAGGCTGGGGGGGGGGCGCCTGTCACCTCCTCCGCAGGAGGCTCAGCCTAGAAGTGAGCTGCGCTGACCACGTTGGTCACTAGAGGTGCCTTGGTCATCTAGGCTGACCCCCCAGTGGCGGGAGGGGATTTCGGCCGGTCCCTCCTGCAGCCAGAGCGGGTCACCCTGGAGAGGCTGTGAGTCCAGGGAGGGCAGCTTCCGTGAGTTCCAGGCCAGAGTTTCTGGGGAAATGGTCCGATGGGCAGGAGTGGTTGGGCTGGAGCAGGGCTTGCTTGGCTGGTTGCCCTCACCCGGCCTTTCTTCCTCCTCCTCCTCCAGCTCTTCTTCCTGCAGCTGCTGGTGGGGCTGATTCAGCAGGTGAGTGGGGGTGGTGGGGGTGGTTCTGGGCCTCTCCTCCTCCCCTGTGATTCCAAGGGTGAGTCCTGGGACAGGTCTGCCTCTTCCCTCTCGTGAGGAGACCCAGCTCTTAGGAGACTCCTGGTGCACCCAGAGTGCAGGGGGGGGGGAGTGGGGCAGCTCCGGGGGAGGTTGCAGGATTGCCCCCTTCCCACAGATGGCGGCTGTGCCCTTCTGGGCTGAGGACAAGGCCCAGCTCTTAGCCCCACAGGGAGCCCTGCTGGGGCTTCTGGGTTACGGAGATCTGATCCTGACTACGGAGGAGTCTTCCCAACCTTTGGGGGAGGCCCCGGGGTGGGCTTCAGTGAGCCCAAGACCCCCGAGGCGTCCACAGGTGTTTGCCCTCTTGAAGGCTGGGGGGGGGGGCAGGACTGTCCCAGGCTCAGGAGGCCCCTCCCCAGCCCGGCTCCCTCTGAGTGGAGCAGAATGGCCCCTTCTGGTCAAGGCTGCTGGATCTGATGGGCCAGGATGGCTGGAATTCCTGTCCCTGTGAAGATGGGCCCCCTCAGCACCCCTTTCCCCTGCCCAAAGGCGTTTCGGGGCCCCAGGGCAAGAGAGGAGCCGCTCTCGGGGGGTTGGTTAGGCCGGGCAACCTGACCCATCCCTCAGCTGCCTCTGGTGTTCCTCTTCCAGTGGATGGTGCCCACGATCCAGAACTCCATGAAGCCCTTCCGGGTAAGTCCCGCCTTTCTCCTTCCCACCCTGAAGGTCCTTGGAGCACCAGGGACTAGAAGCTTCTGGGGATAAAGGAGAACCTTTGTAGCTCAGGGTGGAAACAAAAAGACCACAAAACACACACACACCCAAGTCAACACTCAGATAAGGCCAGAGTAACTCCAAGATTAAGGTTGGGCCATTGGTCAAGATGTGAAGGATACCCAACTCCAGTCAACAGCCCAAGCAAAGAACCTCCGAGGCCACCCTGAACCCCCTCCACCCCCCCTCCAACACGGACAGGGAAAGCCACTAGAATATGAAGTTTCTAGCCCTGGTGAAGTTCCCTAGTTTGGGCCATGAAACCCCTGCGTAAAATCAACCTCGGGGAACACCAAGGACCCCTGAGAAGCAGGTGTGTTTTGAGGGGAGGGTCTCTCTGTGGAAGACCCCCAAGGCAGAGACCCCTCCCCCTCCTCTCCTTAATGGCTTGTGATAAAGATAGCCCTGCTTTCTCCCACCTGGAGGACCCCACATCTGCCTCCTGCAGTGGGAGGGGGAGGCCCAACTTCTCAGCGGTGGCAAAGGAAAGTATTTTGAGCCCCACGTTGGCCCTTTCCCTCACCGGGTGCGCCGGGTGCCGTGAGTGCGCCGAGCAGCATGGCTCAGCTGTCATTTTTAACAGAGCAGCAGAGCTGGAAGGGAGCTGGGAGGTCTTCTAGTCCAGTGTTTCTCAACCTTGGCCACTTGAAGATGTCCGGACTTCAACTCCCAGAATTCCCCAGCCAGCGAATGCTGGCTGGGGAATTCTGGGAGTTGAAGTCCGGACATCTTCAAGTGGCCAAGGTTGAGAAACACTGTTCTAGTCCATCAAGCAGGGACCCCAGACCATTCCTGACCAACGGCTGGCCCAGTCCCTTCTCTAAACTCTCCAGTGTTGGAGCACCCACAGCTTCTGGAGGCAAATCCCAGGACTGCAACATCTGGAAATTTCAGCCGTTGCCATGCTGGCTGGGAAGTTGTGGAGGTTGAAGTTCACATGCCTGAAAGCCTGGGACGTTTGGGGGGGGGGGGCTCAGACCCTAATATTCCTCAACCAATTGGGAAAGATAGGTTGGGGGTGCGGTTGGGAGCGATGGGGGCCCGGCTGCCTTGGGCAAGGAGAAGGCTGAAGCCAGTCTTCCTTTGCAGGACATGGATTACTCCAGGATGATCGAGCGTCTCCTGAAGCTGGCTGTAAGTACCGCAAACGGCTGGCTGGGAATCCTGGGGGCTGTAGTCCTGATTGGGAAGGCAGGAGATGAGGCTCAGCTGGGAAGGGTGGTAGTGGTGGTGTGCAGGGTTGGGGGCCCAGACGCGTTCTGCTTCTTCGAAGGTAGGTTGGTAGCTCCAGTTCTGGGCCCACCTGCAGGATTGGGGCTGTCCACCCCCCGGAAGGCGCCTTTCAGGACAGCCTTAAGAAGGGCTCCATCCAAGGCCTGTCTAGATGGCCACTGGGGAAGCTCAACAGAAGCTCTTCCCTAAAGATGGGTGGGAATTGCCCTCCTTCGTCTCCGCTTCTGGTCTGACCAGGAAGTTGCTCCCGGGAGCTTCCTGGCTCCAAAGAGGAGGCCTCTCCGAACTTGGCCACTTTAAGGCTTGTGGACTTCAGCTCCCAGAACTCTTCACGCTGGCTGAGGGATTCTGGGAGTTGAAGTGGCCCTGTTTGGAGAGCCCTGCTCCAGAGGGACCCAAGGCCGGCACCCATGGGCCTCCTTTGCCTCCTCCCTTCTCCCCAGGTCCCCAATCACCTCATCTGGCTCATCTTCTTCTACTGGTTCTTCCACTCCAGCCTGAACTTCATAGCCGAGATCTTGCAGTTTGGCGACCGGGAGTTTTACCGGGACTGGTGGTGAGTTGGCGGCTGGTGTGTGTTTGTGCAAATGGGCCACTTGGGGGGTTTCCTACATCTCGGCACATGGTCCAAACTGATCGGAGTGACACTGGATCCCTTGGATTACGGTAGCCTCCGAGCCTTTAGCCAAGGTGGCAAGCAAATTCCTTTGGAGACAATCCCCTAAATTGGCTACGGTATATAGGACAATGTCAACCATTCAGAATAGAGCTGGAAGGGACCTTGGAGGTCTTCTAGTCCACCCCCCCTGCTCAAACAGGAGATGCTGAGCCATTTCTGACAAATGGTTGTCCAGTCTCTCCTTTAAAACCTCCAGGGTTGCAGCATTCACAACCTCTGGTGGCAAGCGGTTCCACTGGTTCATTGTCCTCATATACATGAAACCGCTGGGCGAGATCATTCGGAGGCACAGGATAAAATACCATCAGTATGCGGACGATACACAGCTGTATCTGTCCGCCCCGTGCCAACTCAATGAAGCGGCGGACGTGATGAACCGGGGTCTTGAGGCTGTCAAAGACTGGATGAGAGCTAACAAACTGGTGCTCAACCCGGAAAAGACCGAGTGGCTGTTGTGTTTCCCTCCCAACAATTTGGCTAATGTTCCATCAATCAGGCTGGGGGGACAAAATTTATACCCCTCAGACAGGGTCCGCAACTTGGGAGTCCTCCTGGACCCACAGCTGAGTTTTGAACATCATTTGTCAGCTGTGACCAGGGGGGCATTTGCCCAGGTTCGCCTGATGCGCCAGTTGCGGCCCTACCTGAACCGGGAGGCCCTCACAACAGTCACTCGAGCCCTTGTGATCTCCAGGCTGGAATACTGCAATGTGCTCTACATGGGGCTGCCCTTGAAGAGCATCCGAAGACTTCAGCTAGTCCAGAATGCGGCCGCGCGAGTGATCGTGGGCGCACCACGGTTTGCCCACATAACACCGATCCTCCGCGAGCTGCGCTGGCTACCTGTTGATCTCCGGGTGCACTTCAAGGTCCTACTTACCACTCACAAAGCGCTCCATGGTAGTGGATCTGGCTATTTGAGAGACCGCCTTCTGCCAATTACCTCCCTGCGTCCCATCAGATCGCACAGGGTAGGCCTCCTCCGAATTCCATCCGCCAGTCAGTGCCGACTGGCGACTACGCGGAGGAGAGCCTTCTCAGTTGCAGCTCCGACGCTATGGAACAATCTCCCTGTGGAGATCCGCACCCTCACCACCGCCCAGGCCTTCCGCACGGCCCTTAAGATCTGGCTAGCCCGTCAGGCCTGGGGATAAAAAACCTTAGTTCGTCCCCTCCCGAATGATGAATGAATGTTGTGCTCTATTTTTAATATTATGTATTGTCTTATGTTTTTTTGTCTTTGTATCCCCTTTCCCGTGCTTTGTAAGCCGCCCTGAGTCCCCTCAGGGAAAAGGGCGGCCTATAAATTATAATAAACATTCCAAATATTCTAAATATTCTCACGTTCAGGAAGTTTCTCCTTAGTTTTAAGTTGCTTCTCTCCTTGATTAGTTTCCATCCGTTGTTTCTTGTCCTGCCTTCCGATGCTTTGGAGAGTAGGTTGGCCCCCTCCTCTTTCTGGAAGCCCCTCAAATATTGGAAGAGGGCTCTCGTGTCACCATCCCTGGTCCTTCCTGCAACCGTTCCTCATGTGCCTTTCCCTCTCGCATTCAGTCACTCAGAAGAGAGCTGGAAGGGACCTTGGAGGTCTTCTAGTCCAGTGGTCCCCAACCCCCGGTCCGCGGACCGGTGCCGGGCCGTGGAGTACCTGGCACCGGGCCGCGCAGCGGCCGGGGGCCATGATCGCTGCAGCGGCCGGGGGACATGATCGCTGCAGCGCAAAGGCTCCTGGGCCGTGCGCAAAAGCTCCTGGGCCGTGCGCAAAAGCTCCTGGGCCGTGCGCAAAAGCTCCTGGGCCGTGCGCAAAGGCTCCAGGGAAGAGAGCCCCGCGCAGGTACGCAATCAATGTGTCATCGCGAACAACGCCCCCCCACCCCTGCGCGCGCTCAGCGGGCCACGGTAAAATTATCAAAGGCTGACTGGTCCGCGGCGATAAAAAGGTTGGGGACCACTGTCCACCTCTCCTGCTCAAGCAAGAGACCCTGCCCCATTTCAGTGGCTGTCCAGCCCAGTCTCTTCTTTTTTATTGAAAATTTTAAAAAAAGGGCTTTTACAAATATTTACCTCCCCTCCCCCACCCTCTCCCCAAACCCAACCCCCCCAACCTCCCCCCCAACTTCCCAGAACAAATACAGGGTATAAATCTTTAACAAAGATGTTCTAAAATAAACTTAAAGAAAGTTAGTATCATCTTTCATTTGAGCTTTAACTCCTTTTGTTAGGCTAACTCTAAACAGATTATCTCATTCCTCGCTTTTTCAGTCATAAGCTATCTGGAATTTCTTAGTCCCATATTTATTTTGAATATAGTCAATCCATCTTCTCCACTCCAGTCTATATCTCTCATTTGAGTGATCCTTGAGATATGCCGATATTTTAGCCATCTCGGCTAAGTTTGTAACTTTTAATGTCCATTCTTGAATAGTAGGCAAATCTTCCTTCTTCCAGTATTGCACCACCAACAGTCTTGCTTCCGTTATTAAATGCAAAATCAAGTTAGTCTCTATAACAGTATAATCAGTAGTTATACCTAACAGAAATAACTGAGGGGTAAACTTTATCCTTTTTTTAAGAACATTTTGCATAATCCACCATATTTTTATCCAGAATGCCTTAACCTTTTGGCAGGTCCACCATATATGGTAATATGTAGCATCAACACAATCACCTCTCCAGCATTTAGGTTGGACCGAACTCATAACTTCTTCTGACAATTCCTTAAGAGCAACAGAGATCTTTTCCTGTATTTTAATTTCCATCGCAGCTGCATGATTTTTTAAAGCCTCAGTTAAAGCCTCACTTAATTCTTTTTGCAGTATTTCTGGAGTCAAAGGTTCCCCAGCAGGAGTAGGAGGGGGCTGGGAGGGGAGTAATGACTGTAATTTAGATGCCAGAGCAGGTGAACTGCGCCCGCTTTTCGAGGCATTGATTTTTTTCTTAGAGGCCATTTCTCATTTAATCTTCTCCTGCACCCAGTTACTAAATCCAGGCAAGCCGCTTGTTCCAGTAAACACTATGTAGTATAGTAATAAATCACCACTGATTTAATGATCTTTAGATGGTCTTGAACTCTATAATAGTTTAAGCTCCGTGAAAATCTGTAACATCACAGCATAACCGCCCCTACAAAGCTGTTCGGCGACATCTTTGTCTTTCTGCCAGGTAGTTTATCAGAAGGAATTTTTAAAAAATGGAGTTAAAGTCTGTAATACATACAATTAGAGGTTCTCCGGTATCTGTCTGCCCATGTTGGAATCCGGTGTAAATCAATCATTGAGCTGAGGGTGGACGTATGCCTTCGTTCCGCAAAAAGGCAGAAAAAATCCTTGACGCGGAGAATTCACTGAGTTATAGGGCGGCTCTCACACCTTCCACGTCCCAGATTTATGTTCTGGGGGAGGTTGAATGGAGCACTTCCCAAACACAGCTTCTCACCTCTCCTTCTATGCCCGAAGGAGAGGTAATCAAGCTGTCAAACAGTTGATGGATGCTGTTTAGACAGCTTAACGCAGCCAAGGGTCCGGAGCTGTTAAAAACGAAACAACTCCTTCACGTAACGCCCAAACTGGAAGCCCGGCCCAGTCTCTTCTGAACAGCCTCCAGTGATGCAACGTCCATAACCTCTGGAGGGAAGCCCTTCTACTGGTTAATTGTCCTCCCTGTGAGGAAGCTTCTCCTTAATTCCAGGTTGCTCCTCTCCTTGGTTAGTTTCCCTCCATGGGTTCTTGCCCTGCCTTCAGGTGATAGCTTCAACTGTCCCCCCACCCACCACCTCCCCTTCCCCTGCCCTCAAGGGCTTCGTAGGCCCACTTTGTCTCCGAGAGCGAGGGCTCCAGATCGTGGGAGACCCCCAAAGGGGAGGAGGGGTCTTATTGGAAGGGAACCGGTCTCTGTCCAAAAGAGAGGGGGGGGAGGCTTAGGAGCATAGAGACGCACATTCTCCCCCTAGACCGGCCGTCCTCCCCCAGGCCCCCTCTGATCCCACTGCCTTTTCACAGGAACGCGGAGTCGGTGACGTATTTCTGGCAGAACTGGAACATCCCAGTCCACAAGTGGTGCCTCAGGTAGGACACGTCAGCACAGGCAGTCCCCGACTTACGACCGTTGGTTTAGAGACTGTTCGAAGTTAACCCTGTGACCGGGTTCTCACAGTTACGACCATTGCAGCAACCCTCTGGTCACGTCATCCAAATTCGGGTGCTTGGCCACTGGCTCGTACTTATGACGGTCGCAGTGATCCCCTTTTGCGAATGGGGAAGCCCAATTCCCTTAACGGCTGTGGGAAAGAGAGGTCGTGAAATGGGGCAAAACTCACTTAACAAACACCTTGTGCAGCAACGGGAATGTTGGGCTCCAACATTGTGGTCATACGCCGAGGACTCCCCGGAGGGTGGAAGGTCTGGGTGGGGAAGAGGAGGAGGAGGAGGAGGAGAAGGAATCCTCTTTCAGCCCCAGGAACGGGAGGGGGGGCCCTTCCTGCACAGGGGTTGCTTCTGAGGCCAGGTCCCCCCACCCCCCCTGCTTGGAGGCAGCCTCCCTCCGGCCCCTTTTATCCGAGGAGGACGGGGGTCTGCCCCTCGGGAAGCCAGAAGACTCCCCTTGGCCTGTTTCCCCTCCCTCTCTGGGTGGAAGGAGGGAGGCCTCTGGGCCCAGCTGGCATGGCTGAAGTGGCTCATTGCCCGGGCCGGCGGTCGGCCTCCTCCTTGGGGCAGAAGCTTCCCTGCCCACTCCACCCTGCTTGAGCCTGGGCTGCCAGGCTGTCTTTGAGACGCCAGCCTCAGATCTTCTCTACGGCGGGGCTCCCCAACCTTGGCAACTTTTAAGCCCGGAGGACTTCAACTCCCAGAATCCCCCAAAGTCCGCCAGGCTTCAAGCTGCCCTGCCCAGCTGACTCTTCCTAAGTCCAAGCAGGGAAGGGTGCCCGGGTGACGCCCAGAGGTCCCTGAGGTCGTGAGGGGAGGAGGGGCTTGGGGAGGCAGCCGGCTCCTCCCGCTCTTCCTCCTAAGGGTGGCCTCTCTTTCCCCCCCCCTCTGTGCTTTCCCCAGGCATTTCTACAAGCCCATGATGAAGAGGGGGGCTGGGAAGTGGGCAAGCCAGGTGGCCGTCTTCCTGGCTTCTGCTTTCTTCCATGAGGTTAGTCCTTCTCGCTTCTCTCCTGCACCGACCGACACAAGCCGAAAGGAACCCAGGGGTCTCCGGGGGGTTCTTGCAGGCGATTCATGACCCAAACAGGGTCCGTGACCAGCGCTAGGGATATTCCCTGGTTTGGCTCCCGAGACGTCTGGAAGAAACCCCCCCAAACTCACAGAGCACCAAGGACCCCACAGGCCTCCTCCCTCCTCTTCCTCCCTCCTCTTCCTCCTCCTTCCTCTTCCTCTTCTCTTTCCACTTCCTCCTCCTCCCCTTCCCTCCCTCCTTTCCAGCAAAGACTTTTAAATAAGAACTGAACCTCGTTTTGGCGGGTGCGGGGGTGTCCCTTTAGCCCCCACATGTCCTCTTTTCCTGGGCTCCGCCAGGGTCTCTTAAGAGACCAGGCTGGCGGAGATAAACCGACCCCTCTTCCCACGAGAGAGAGAGAGCCCCCTTTGCGTTGGAGCTGATTTCCCCATTTCTCTTCCCCTCCCCCTGGCAGTACCTGGTGAGCGTCCCCTTGAAGATGTTCCGGCTGTGGGCGTTCATGGGCATGATGGCTCAGGTGAGATCAGAAAGCTCAGGAGGCTGTGGGTTTTCCCCCACGGAAGGGGCCTGGGCTGCCTTTCCAGCTGGCCTGAGAGCCTTGCCACCCGGGGTCTCCAACCTGGGCAACTTTAAGCCTGGCGGACTTCGAATTCTGGGAGTTGAAGTCCGCCAGGTTTAAAGTTGCCCAGGTTGGAGATCTCTGCTTTGGACAAACCTCAGGGCTGTTGCCTCCCCGACCCCCAGCCCACCCCTGTCCCTCTCCTCCTGCTCTCCCCCCCCGCCCCTCCTGCAACTGGTCTCTTCCCCGTGCCCAGATCCCCTTGGCCTGGTTCGTGAGCCGCTTTCTCCGGGGCAACTACGGGAACGCAGCGGTGTGGATGTCCTTGATCATCGGTCAGCCGATCGCCGTCCTCATGTACGTCCACGACTACTACGTGCTGAATTACGAAGGGAGCCAGTGAGAGAGACTCTCCGTCCTGCCTCTCCCTCCTGAGGATCAGCCGGGGGGGGGGGGGCAGCCTCCTCCCTCCGGCCTTTTCTGCTGCCTCCCTGGAGGCCCAGACCCACTGAGGGCACCAGCCCAGGGAACGAAGGCGATTCTCCTCCGGAGTGTGTGTGTGTGTGGAGAGGCAGCCTCACGTGTGTTATCTTGTCTGTGTGTGTGTGTGTGCGTGCGCGTGGTGGTTGCCTATCCGTTACTCTTGAGTCCGAACATATTGGATCGATGCAATAACGTTCCTGGTGCCCGAGTTTTTAGCTGGTCCTCTGGCAGGATTTGGTCCCTTGAGCCGTTGCCTTCCATCTGTGCAATAGAGGACTGATGCCAAGCGTGCCTGGCAGGGCAGAGGGAAGCCGGGCCACTCAAGACGGGCGGGCAAAGGCGGCTGCCTCCCTGGCACTTTAGAAGGACTCAGGTTCATTTGGGGGCCTCGCCAGCCCCATCAGCGGGTGAGAGCAGCCCCCTCCCTCCGCTCTGCCGTCTTTCTCAGGCCGGCCTTTCCCAGGACCAGGCTCCTCTTGGCCCCTCCGTCCTGACGCAACTGGGGCCGAGCTCTGCACAGCCATGGGGCCCTTTGGGGGAGAGGCCCCTGGGACTCTGTCCGGGAGGCAGGAGCCGTGTCCGATTCCTGGGGTGGGGGTGGGGGGCTCTGTGGCTCGGCCCCATTTTTGTCAACCCTTTTTAAAGAGTTTGCAGAATTTATTCTGCCCGGTACAAAGTGAATAAAGCATATTTTCAAAAGGTTTCTGCGTCTGCGTGGTGGCAGCGGGGGAGACCCCCTCCAGGGAAACCAGCCAGAGGGTCCCTGGGGAGGGAGGGAGGGAGGGAGGGCTCTAGTGAAGGTCAGTGGGTCAGCCTACCTGAGGGTGGAGCTGGAGGCATTTGCTGCGGATAAGACAGGAGGGGAAAAATAGGAAGCGGAAGCAGAAGTGCCCAAGCTTGGCAACTTTTAAGTCCTGTGGACTTCAACTCCCAGGGTTCCCCAGGGCTGTCCTGAAACATGGGGTCTGAGCAGGCCTGGGAAGATGCAAAGTTTGGGGCAAACCCCGGGTTTTTCCTCCGCCTGGAGAGTCTCTCGGCAAGGCCACCTTTGGGGAGAGCCCGAAGCTGATGGCCGAGGAGAACAAGGTGACCCAGGAGAGCAGAAAAACCGCTTCTCCACCTCCATAGTTATTTGCATCCCCCCCTTTATTGTTTTTATAAATAACTCAAGGTAGCAAACAAAGACCACACTCCTCCCCCCACCTATTTTCCTCACCCTCTGAGGAACAACCACCTTGCGAGGTGGGTTGGGCTGAAGAAAAGGGTCACCTAGCCGGATTTCATGGCTAAGGCAGCCTGATAACCACTAGGCCAAATGGTAGCATTTTACACACATTGACTAGACAGAGAAGAGCAAGGCGGATGATGAGGGGACTGGAGGCTAAAACATGATGGAACGGTTGCAGGAACTCTGCCTGGCTAGTCCAGTGAAGAGAAGGACCAGGGGGGACAGGAGAGCATCTTCCAAAAGTTAAGGGAGGGGCTGCAACAAAGAGGAGGGGGGTGCATCAAGCTATCTTCCAAAGCACCTGAAGGCCAGAGAAGGATCAATGGATGGAAATTGACCAAGGAGAGATTCAGCCTGGAAATAAGGAGGAATTCTCTGACAGGGAGAACAATCAACCCATGGAACAGAAGTTGCCTTCGGAAGTTGTGGGAGCTTCATCCCTGGAGGCTTTCAAGAAGAGACTTCTTCAATTCAATTTTTAAAACAATGAATGCACTTGGATACTGTTGCTTTTTTTCTTTTTCTTTCTTTTTTTTTTCTTTTCCCTAAAATTTTTTTTCCTTATAATTTTAGTGTAAATTACAAAATGAATAGACCAATGAATAGTAAAAATACACTGAAGTGAGGAGTAGAGGGAAAGAAGAGGGAGGAATGAAGAGGGAGTGAGAAGGGAATGTAAGGAGGGTGAGATGGTGGGAAGGGGAGAAAGGAATGGTTGAGGGGGAGGGGAAGTAGAAGAGGGGATTGTTGGAGGGGAGAAATGAAAGTTGGAGGGGTAGAAGAAAGGGTGTATGAAGGATAGAAGTGTTATGAGTTGTATTTATTGCTCTTTTTTTTAAACTGCACAGTATTTAAGTGATTGTATAAAGGAAAATGAAAATGAAATAAAAATGTTTGAAGAAAAAAGAAGAGACTGGACTGCCATCCGTCAGAAAGGGTGTAGGTAGGCCTGCTTGGGCATGGGGTTGGACTAGATGGCCTACAAGGTCCCTTCCACTTCTGTTAATCTGTGTCTTGGACAGCTATTCCCCTAGTTCAGTGTTTCTCAACCTTGGCAACTTGAAGATGTCCGGATTTCAACTCCCAGAATTCCCCAGCCAGCGAATGCTGGCTGGGGAATTCTGGGAGTTGAAATCCGGACATCTTCAAGTTGCCAAGGTTGAGAAACACTGAACTAGTTACTTCTGAAGCTACTTGGCTAGCCTTTTCTTGTTCAGGCAGACTATTCAGATGGCTGACAAGCCATTCACTCATTGCTGATTCTAGGTTACCTACTGTATTAAATACAAAGGCCAGTCTAGAAGAAAAAATAATTATAATAATGGCTGGGCTATGATAAAAGAAATCACGGTTTCAGGCTTTGCTTTACTAGGCAAGATGTTAAGATGAGGAGCAAGGGTGATTCAGGTTCACTCAAAGTGGAGATTATAGCCGAAGACAATCCTCCTTCCTATCACCTGGGTCTCCGGCTTGAGCAGGTTTCAGCTCCCAGAATCTCCCCCTCCCCCGCAGTCCCCCATGCAAGGCTGCCCCCCTCAACTCGTGGCCCTTTTGGGCTCCTCCCAGCTACACCAGGAACAAAGCAGAATCACAATGGAATAGGAATAGAATAGAATTCTTTATTGGCCAAGTGTAATTGGACACTCAAGGAAGTTGTCTTTGGTGCAGATGCTCTCGGCGTGCATAAAAAGGCAGGATACGTTCCTCAAGAATCGTAAGGTACAACACTTAATGATAGTCCTAAGCAATCAGGAAACAATGTCAATATAAATCATAAGGATACAAGCAACAAAGTCCCAGTCCTGCAGTCATAGGTAGGAGGAGGAGATGGGTGAGAGGAACGATGAGAAGACTAAGAGTAACAGCAATGCAGCCTTGGGGAATGGTTGGAAGGGACCTTGGAGAGCTTCTGTCCCTTCCCCTGCTCCCCCCATACCATTCCAAAGAAATGGCTGTCCAGCCTCTCCTCGAAAACCTCCCCCGAATGGAGCAGCCACAACTTCTGCAGGGAAGCCCTTTCAATGCTCAACTGTTCTGACGGTCAGGAAACCCCTCCTTAGTTCCATCCATTGCTTCTTGTCCTCCCCCTCCCTCCCTCCCTCCCTCCTTTCAGGTGCTTTGGAGAATAGCTTGACTCCCTCTTCCTTCTCAAATACTGGGAGGCTGCTCTATCTATCTATCTATCTATCTATCTATCTATCTATCTATCTATCTATCTATCTATCTATCTAATCTATCTATCTATCTTATCTATCTATCATCTATCTATTTACAGCCATATCTATCTATCATCTATCTATCGTATCTATCTAATCTACCTAATCTAATCTACCTAATCTAATCTATCTATCTATCTATTGTATCTATCTATCTATTGTATCTATCTATCTATTGTATCTATCTATCTATCTATCTATCTATATCTGTCTATTGTATCTATCTATCTATCTATCTATCTATCTATCTATCTATCTATCTATCCATCCATCCATCCATCCATCCATCCATCTAATCTATCTGTCTATTGTATCTATCTATCTATCTATTGTATCTATCTATCTATCTATCTATCCATCCATCCATCCATCCATCCATCCATCCATCCATCCATCCATCCATCCATCCATCCATCCATCCATCCATCCATCCTGCCCATGCATCATCCAAGCTGCTCTTCTCTTGGCTTTTTCCAAAGTCCCAACCTCTTTATAATGTAGAATTATAATATATCAACTTGTGGGGGACCAAAACTGGACGGAGGATTCCAGGTCTTATTAAGGCAGCAGCGGCGTCCACAAGTCTTAAAAGTTCCCAAGTTGGGACACCCCTGTATTAAGGCTTTATAAAGCGGCGGCGCTGAAACTCCACGCGATTTTTGATTCTCTGCCTCCGCCGAGTGAAAGGACGACGCTCCCAGGTTGCAAAGCGGGCCCATCATCCCCAGCCGGCGCCGCTCTACAATCCAGAAGCTCCGCAGGACCAGCCGCAGCATCCCTTCACCCCCCCCTCTCTCTATGGCCGAACCGCGCGGCCAAACCGCCCTTTTGGCCGCTCTGCCCCCGTCCTCGCCCGGCTCTATGGCCTGGAAGCGGAAGCTGCCCCCTGGCGGCCCGGCGGGGAAGCCCCTCTTCCTTCCGCTCCCTCGCGCTCCTGCCGCCGCCGCCGCCGCCGCCATCTTGTCTCCCCCCGCGGCGGGCTGAGAGAGGCCCCCCCTCCCCCAGGAGCGGACCCGGGAGAGACCCGCCCGCTCCCCTCCCCCGGTCCTCGTCGCCGCCTCCCGCGCGGCCCGGCGAGGTAAGGAGGGGCCGCGGAGGGAGGGGGGCGCCCGGGAGGGGCGGCGGGCGGGGCTCTGCGGGGGGGGCTCCGCCAGGCGCCCCTCCCCCCGTAGCGATGGGCCGGGAGGGGGAAGGGAGGACCGGCCGTTGAATTGGGGGGGGGCTCGAGGGGAGGCTGAGGAGGCCTCTTCTGGGGGGGGAAGTCGGGGAAGGCTCCCCCCGCAGAGAGGGGGCTCTTTGGGCGGCGGAGCGGGACCCCCAGCCTCTCCCCCCCCCATAGCAACCCCCGGGGGCCTTTGGGGCGCTGGGGCTCCCCCCATCCAGTAAAGGATCCCCCCATGCTTCCCCTCCCCATGGGCGTCAGACACAAGAGGGACCCCGACTTTTCTGCTCTCCTGCCCCTTCCTCGCCCCCCCACCCACATTCAGCTTCCTGGGTGGGAGCTGTGCCCCCCAGAATGCCCTGCTTGGCACCCCCTGCCACGTCCCTAATGGCCTTCGCTTGGGTGGGCTTGGAGCGTTGGGTTGTGTGGATCCGGTGTGCAAACCATGTCCTGGCACAGAGTTCGAAACGCCCGCAAAGGCCCATCTCCAGTCCCCAAAACCACCAAGAGAGCCTCAGCTCATTTGCTTGTTTTGAAATCCGGCTGCTTCGGTTCAGGCACCTCCTGGACTGAGGGACGTTTCGTGACCCAACTAGGCAACATCATCAGTCATGTCTCCTTCCTTCCTTCCCTCTTTCCCTTCCTCGCCTTAGTGCTCTCTGAGCCCGGTTGTTTCGCGGCAGATGTTCATTACCTGAGCTAGGTAACATCATCAGTGGTAGAAAATTCAAATCCTCCTTCCTTCTAGCACTGATGATGCTACCTGGTTGGGTCATGAAGCGTCTGCCAGAAAGCAACCAAGTTCAGAGAGCACCAAGGACCCCACAACTTCCTTCCTTCCTTCCTTCCTTCCTTCCTTCCTTCCTTCCTTCCTTCCTTCCTTCCTTCCTTCCTTCCCATTCTCTCCTTCCTTCCTTCTTTACTTCCCATTCTCTCCTTCCTTCTTTCCCATTCTCTCCTTCCTTCCTTCTTTACTTCCCATTCTCTCCTTCCTTCTTTCCCATTCTCTCCTTCCTTCCTTCCTTCCCATTCTCTCCTTCCTTCTTTCCTTCCCATTCTCTCCTTCCTTCTTTCCCATTCTCTCCTTCCTTCCTTCCTTCCTTCTTTACTTCCCATTCTCTCTTTCCTTCCTTCCTTCCTTCCCATTCTCTCCTTCCTTCCTTCTTTCCTTCCCATTCTCTCCTTCCTTCTTTCCCATTCTCTCCTTCCTTCCTTCCTTCCTTCCTTCCTTCCTTCCTTCCTTCCTTCCTTCCTTCCTTCCTTCCCATTCTCTCCTTCCTGGAAATTCCAGGGCTTTCTTCTTTTGTAAGCAGTTGGCTTTATAAACATTCAGATCAGGGATATGCCCACCTTTGGCATCTCTAAGACCTGTGTTGCTGGGGGATTCTAGGAGTTGGTCCACAGGTCTTAAAAGTGCCGAGGTTGGACATCCCTGGTCTAGATTGGCCTGGTCCTTTTGTGTCCTACCCGTGTAACTGAATGAAAAGAAGGACGAGGGGTGACATGATAGTCTTCCACGAGTTGAAGGGCTGCCACTAAAGAAGATCCGGTCCACCTTTTCTCCAAAGCATCGGAAGGCAGGACAAGAAGCAAGAGATGGAAACTCATCAAGGGGAGAAGCAACCTGGAACGAAGGAGGAATTTCCTAACAATGAGACAATTAACCAGTGGAACCTCTTGCCTCCAGGAGTTGTGGGTGCTGCATCCCTGGAAGCTTTTAAGAAGAGACCGGAGACCTATCTGTCTGGAATGGAATAGGATTTCCATCCTGAACTAGAGGGGCTGGACTAGAAGAGGAACCCTCCAAGCAGAATGGCGTTCTGTTCGTTCTGCCTCTAAGGTTCATGTCCACACAGCCTTCTGGATTGATCTAGCCCTATCCAGAAGAACCTTTAGGGCTCCTACAACCTTGTGTTCTCCAACAGCTACTTGAGAGTGGGGCCTTCCATTTTTAAAATAGTTACCACAGCCATGTAGCCGTTTGTACAGAGCATCCGGGGTGTAAAAAAAAACAACCGTTTTGGGAAAGATATGAAAACTACAGAAATTATCCCTTCTCTTTTTCAGGAACGGGGCAATGCTATAACCGATGCCTGGGTCCTCGGAACCGCCTCTGTTTCTGCCCCCCTTGTGCCGGATGGAATCTGGCCGCTGACGGCGCGGGAGCACCCCTGCCATACCTTCCGAGCACCGGGTGGCCAGCCTCGCCCCCCTCCCTCCCCCCCTCCCTCCCCTCCTGGAATGCTGTATGTGCCTTGCTCTGCCTCTCGCAGGACAGCGCCCGGTGGCATTGGGGCGACCCACTGAAGCAGGCACGCTCAAGGTACTCTTTGCTGCTGCTATGGGCTCCCTTGAGGTCACATGTCTTTTCTCCGGGAAATCTGGGTGCAGAGGTGAACTCCTTTGTACAGGTAGTCCTCAACATATGTCCGCAGTTGAGCCCCAAATTTACACGAGGCATTTGAGGGAGATGGTGGAGGTGGCGGCTTTCCTGCTTAATGACGCCGAGTGTGGACGGAGCCCATCAAGGGCCTTGTCTCATTGCGTCTCATCAGGGAAGGGGCGTTTATTGTTTTACTCTCTTTATACAGGTAGTCCTTGACCACAATTGTGTGCAAAGTTTCTGTTGTTAAATGAGACAGTTCTTGACTGAGATTTGCCCCATTTTAAGCCAGTCACTACAGCACCAAGGACCCCACAATCCTCCCTCCCTCCCTCCGCAGTGGACGGATCTTAATCAGAGGCAGGAGAAAGTCGCCTTTGTCTCCTGGAGTCCACTCTCTCTCCTCATTGCTGCCAGGGCAGTTCTCGGAGCAGCAGCAGAGCCCAACCTCTTGCCCCACCAGGTGGGGCGGGGGTTTCAGCCTCCCCCTCCCCTCCACCCGGAAGGATTTTGGTACTAGCTTTCACTCTTTGGGGGCAGATTTGTTTGGAGCAGTCTTTCTCAACCTTGGCCACTTGAAGATGTCCGGACTTCAACTCCCAGAATTCCCCAGCCAGCGGATGCTGGCTGGGGGATTCTGGGAGTTGAAGTCCGGACATCTTCAAGTGGCCAAGGTTGAGAAACACTGGTTTAGAGCAAGGATGTCCGACTGTGGCCACTTAGCTGGCTGGGGAATCCTGGAGGTGACATTAGCCATGGCTGGACACTCCTGGTTCAGAGGCTGGGAAGCCCCCTCTGTGGGGAATTGAACATTAGGATTTGCGTTGAGCACGGGGTTGGATTGGATGGCCTCAATGATGCATTCGTAGGAGGCTAGAGGCGCATGCAGCTACGAAGCACATGAGTGTGGAAGGGCGTATCGCCTAGGCTTAATTGCACAGAATCTTATCCGATTGGTAACCTTGGGGCCTGTCCTATCACTCTGTGGTAGATAAGCTCAAAAGCACTAACCTCTGTCGGCTGGGAGGCGTTATCTATTATTATTATTATGCCAGTGTCGGCTGTTGTGTTTTCCTAACTCTCTGTGGTTGCACTCTTGGCAAAAGGCAGATGCTGCTACGTTTTGGCCTAGGAAAGAAAAAACGGGGACTTGGGAGAAAGTTTGTGGGAAGTTTTCTTCCTCGTTCCTTTTTGCTTGTGCTTTACATTGGTGCCCTTTGAATCTGTGTGTATGTACACGCAATCACGCAAGCACGTTGGTGCTTTCTCTCCTCCTGTGGGAATTCCTGGGAACTTGCTTCCCAAATGGAATATAATCTGGCAGGTTCCTTTCTGGAGCACCAGCTGTGAATGTTGGTAGAGTGGGTTTTGGACACTGCTGAGTCACTGAGTATCACCGCAACCGAGAAGGTGCTTTTGGTGGACAATTTCCAGCTGTTAGATGTGCGTGTTGAGCGGATCTGTGACAATTCTCTATGTCTCCACGGGACAGGAGTCACACTTAACATCGAAGAAATAGTGGAATGGATTCATTAAAGAAAGGATGACGAGAAGGGACAAATTAAAATGATTTTTTAGCTATTTTAAATCATTGAATTGAATTGTTGACTTTTCCCACAGCAAGTTGGCCGTGGCAGTTGTCCCATGCGGCTGTTGAGCAGCCCTGGGGTTTCTCAGGGGTGAGTGGTGCTTCAGACCCCCCGGCAGAGCCCTTCCTTCAACCCAGCACATCCAGGCGGCTTTTTCCAAAAGGCAACTGGACTTTCTTGCTTTTTCCTTGAAAATGTTTTGCTCCAAGAAGCTTCTTCAGTTCTGACTGAATGGTGGGGATTGGAGGAATTTACCGTGGCACCTCGGTGTTCATCGTAAAATTGATTGTGGGAGGCCCCAGGAGTCTTTTCCCTTAAGCAATAATGTGGAGTCACAAAGCTCGACCGACAACGAGAAGTTCTCACTTGTGCGTCGAGTATCCAACAAATGATGAGTATTTTGGCCTTGGACTATGTCGGGTACCAAATTCAGTGAGTTTCAGAGCAGTTGAGTACAGATAGTCCTCGACTTAACAACAGTTCACTTAGCGACCATTCAAACTTACAGTGTCGCTAAAAAAGTGAATTATGACCATAGTTCACACTTATGACCGTTGCAGCATCCCCAAAGTCATGCGATTTACATTCAGATGCTTGGCCATTGGCTCACATTTATGACCCTCGCATTTTCCGGCCCTTTGGGGCAAGGAGACCTTGGGGCCAGGAGGGGAGAAGGAAGAGCTCTTCCTGGTGTGTGTGTGTGTGTGTTGGCCTCCGCCAGCCACCATCAAAAGCTGATTTTTGATGAGTTTTCTGGCCGTATTTGTTGTGTTGCAATGTAATTTCATTTTATTGTTTTAGTTGATGTATTACGCCTTCTGCATTTTTGCAAGTTGCCCAGCTACACACACACACACAGACACACACACACACACACACACCCTGTAGACAATCCAGGAAGCAAAAGACAGGGAGGAAGGCAAACACAGGGTTGGCCTTCCAGCTCTTTCGCCTGGGCTGGCCGGCATGGCTGTGTCTGCAGCCTCCTCTGGGTGGAGGTGAAAGGCCCGATGCCCTTAGAGGTTGGATTTCTCCCTTGCAAAGGATGCTGTAGGCTCCCCTTCCAGGGGGAGGAGGACTCTGGGATACTGGCTGCCCAGGGCACGCCTGTGGGTCCTTCCGCTTGGCACAGCAGGGCTCAGAGGGGGCTGTTCCCCCAGCCCACCCTTTGCTCAGGCTTTCTCCAACAGCAGCAACAACAACATTCTTCCCTTCCTCTGGGTTGGATTCTTCCAAGTATTTGGAGGGGGGGGGGGTTCCTTAAATGCAGCAACTGGGGAGGGCAGATGGATTGGAGGGTGGTTCTTCAGGTATTCAACCCTCCCAAACTCTCCCACCTGCCAAGGGGAGAGGACCCCCTTGGGGGAAGGCCAGAGCTCCCAGGAGCTGCTTACTCTTACAGCAGGAATGCAGCTCAGCAGACGCTGTGTGGGAGTCCACCATCCCAGCAGTCCTGGGGGGAATCTCCCCCTTCACTGCAGGGGGCATCAGGAAAGGCCCCTCCCCCTCTTGAGACCCCCTTTGCGCTGGGAAATTCCCAAGGGGCCTTCCCCCCCCCCTTTGAAACCATTTCTCTTCTCACCCAAGAACCGAATAAGCTTTTTGAAAGAGGAGAGAAACATTTTCAAAGGAAAAAAGGAAGACAGTCCAGTTGCCTTTGGGGAAAAATTACCTTTGGGGCAAGCAGGACCCGTGAATCTCTTCAGACCTGGGCTGGGAAGGGTTGCTGGCTGCTCCTCTGGCTGCAGCCCTGATGAACCCTCCCTCCCTCCCTGCTGGATTTCCTGGTTTTGCAAGGGCTCCTCACTCCCCCCTTCACACACACACACACACACACACAGACAGAGCCTCAAGGCAGCGTCTCTTCTTGGCTTAATGGGCCTCTGGGCGGAGAGAGAGCGCAGTGGATGCTGTTCAGGTCAGGCGGCCTCCTTGCAGGCCTCCTGGGAAGGGAGCCAGCCTCACAGCTACTTCCTCTCCAGCCTGAGGGGGAGTTGCTGCTGGATCCTCACAGAATAGCACAGTTGGGAGGGACCCTAGAGGTCCTCTAGTCCATCCCCATGCTCTGGCAGGAGGCCCCTATACCGTTTCAGACAAAAGGCCGTCCAGCCTCTTCTTGAAAACCTCCAGTGTTGGGGCATTCACAACTCCTGCAGGCAATTTCAGTTCCACTGATTGTCCTCACTGTCAGGAAATTCCTCCTCAGCTCTAAGTTGCTTCTCTCCTCGATTAGTTTCCACCCATTGCTTCTTGTTCTACCCTCAGGTGCTTTGGAGAATAGCTTGACTCCCTCTTCTTTGTGGCAACCCCTGAGATATCGGAAGACTCCTATCATGTCTCCCCTGGTCCTTCTTTTCATTAAACTAGACCTGCCCAGTTCCTGCAACCGTTCATCATATGTTTTAGCCTCCAGTCCCCTAATCCTCTTTCTTGCCCTTCTCTGCACTCTTTCTAGAGTCTCCACATCTTTTCTACATCGTGCTGCATTCCTCGCGTGGGCTCCTCTGAAGAGGAGTCCCCATGGAGAGAGACCAGGGAGGAGACGGGCAGACCCCTCCTCCCTTTGCCAGGCTTGGCCGGATGGGGCACAGCTTGGAAGGGAGGGGTCCTTTCGTCCCTCCTTCCTGGAAAACTCGGGGCTCGGTGCACTAAAGTGGTGGCCCCAAACACTTTGGGCCCCAGCGACCGGATCCACAGAGAGGACCAGGGGGGTGGGGGCTGGGGCTGGGATTGTGTGCTGCCTGCATCCCATGGATGGGGCTTTGATGGTTTGTGCGGCCCAGTTGTTGGCATACCGTGGGGCCCGGTGCCCGTCTACAGACCGGAGATTGGGGACCCCTGCACTAAGGGGGCTTCCCAGGGAGGCAGATCCGGGGAGCAGCCAAGGCTGAAGCCCCAGAAAGCTGCCCCCAACTGCTGTATCAATGCTTGTTCTGGGCCATTAAGTCCTGCTCTGCTCCCCAACCTTCCCTTTCCAAGCAGCCCCCAATCCCCCGGGGGACGTTGGGCTTCCTGGGCCCCTGTGCAGCTGCCTCTGTGCTCAGGAGAGCCTGGTTCCTCCTGTGGGACCCCCAGGAAGCCCTGCTGAAGAGCCCCCAGGTGCCTTCTGGGGCTGCGCAGCTTCTCCATCTGAACAGGTGTAACAGGTGTTGGACTTCAGCTCCCAGAATCCCCCAGCCGGCCCATTCCATCTATTTTTAGGGGGTGGGGGGGCAGCCGTGTTCTGCCTTGTCTGCAGGTGATTAATCTCCTTGCTTCTTTCAGAGGTGGTGACCGTCACCCTGGGACAGCATGTCGGGCCCCGTCCCAAGTCGAGCGAGGGTCTACACGGAGGTCAACACCCAGAGGCCCCGCGAATACTGGGACTACGAGTCACACGTGGTGGAATGGGGGTAGGTGACGGTGGGCGCTCCCCTCCCCCTCCCAATCTCTCCCCCTCCTCCCCTGTGGACCCCCGAAGGCACAAAGCCTTTTCCCCCTTCAGTTCCTTCCCCTTCAGGAAGGAAAAGGCGAGGAAGAAGTGGAGGGAAGGAGAAGGGAGACACGTGGGAGAGGAAGGGGAAGGAGAGAAGGGGAAGGAGAGAAGAAGGGAGGGAAGGAGAAAAGGGGGAGGAAGGAAAAAGTACTGCTGTTGTAAAATAAGTTTATGGGAAGTAGAAAAGCAATCTTGATTATATCGTTAATTGCAGGGGAAGACAAAACATTATAAATGTTAAAAGATAATACGCGTTATTAATAACAGTTATGAGATTGTATATTTGTGAATATTGCACTCCCTTCCTATTAATTGTAAGCCGCCCTGAGTCCCCTCAGGGAAAAGGGCGGCCTATAAATGTCAAATAAATGACTAAAAAAAAAAGAGAAATAAAAATAATAAACTTTTTTTAAAAAACCAGCCCAGCCCAGAGAGTGCCAAGGTCCCCCCCCCCTTTCCCTTGGACTTTTTCAGCTGAATGAGCTGGGGGGGTTATTGGGGTATAATTGGGGCACCCTAAGTTCCACTCTAAAGGCCTAGAGGGGGGCGAATGCCAAAGGCAGCCGGAAGCTGTGCATCGGGACGGGGGAACACGGAGGCGGCAGGCGCTGGCCCTGGCTGACCGGCTCTGCCCGGGAGAGCCAGCCCTGGGGCAAGGGGGCAGCCGTGCCATGGAGCAAGGGAGCCTCTGGCAGCTTCACCCTCTCCTCTTTCCCTCCATTTCCACAGCAACCAGGACGACTACCAGCTGGTGCGGAAACTCGGTCGTGGCAAATACAGCGAAGTCTTTGAAGCCATCAACATCACCAACAACGAGAAAGTGGTGGTGAAGATCCTGAAGGTGTGTCGGTCGGCCTCTTCCCGCTTGGCCATTGGGGGGGGGGGGCTTCTGGCGCGGAACGTCCCTCCTTCGAGTCACCCTAACCCTCACCCCCCCCCACCCCTTCCAGTGGGGCTGATCATAACAGAACAGGGTAACAAGAATTGGAAGGGGCCTCGGAGGTCTCCTAGTCTAACCCCCTGATCAAGCAGGAGACCCCCTACCCTTCCAGGCCACTGAGGGTCCAGTCTCTTTTTAAAAACTTCCCCTGTTGGAGCATTCACAACTTGGAAAAGTTTTTAAGCAACCGATTGAGCAACCGGAAGTTACCGGATGCCAGCAAAAGCTTTCAACCGGCCTGGGGAATCTGCTGCTGACTGGGAGCCCCCCCTTCCCCTTCCCCCGGTCGGCTGTATGTTATATAACATTTTAAAAAAATTGTTTTGCATGGGGGTTGGAGGAGGGTTCATTGCCCAGAGCCACTTGGGGGCAGCCATGCAGATTTCCGATTAGAATGAATGTAGGAGGTGTTGCTATTTTAAACCGTTTTTCCCCCCCTCTTTTTTGTAAGCCGCCCGGAGTCCTTCGGGATTGGGGGGCATATACATTTTATAAATAAATAAATAAATAAATTTGCCCGATAAATAAGGAGCTCTGCGATGCTTTGAGGCCTGTACGGTGTGTGTGTTTGTGTGTGTGTATGTGTTGCCTCTGACCAAGCCAGCTCTGCCTGGAGAGCTTCAGAGGAGTGCTGTGGGCGAGGAGGGGAGGCAGAGAAGCAGCCCACCCCATGAGTTCCTGGGCTGTCATGGCTGAATTCAGCTGCAGGCGGGGGGGCTGGGTGTGGGGTGGGGGGGCTGAGGGTTCGGCAGAGGCCGGTTCAGGCAAAGCCCCCCCCCCCCCCGAAGCCGAGGGGTCACCGCAGGTGTGTCTTTTCTTTCAGCCAGTAAAAAAGAAGAAAATAAAGCGTGAAATTAAGATCCTGGAAAACCTCCGAGGGGGCCCGAACATCATCAACCTTCTAGACATCGTCAAGGACCCCGTGGTAAGGGGGGGGGCTTTTCCTGAATTTCCCCCACCCCCACTGCAAAGCAGTCTGTCTCCAGAGCAAACACACACACACCAAGAAAGAAAGGGAAGGCTCTCTAGTGCCCGACTGCTGGCAGGGAGGAGTCTGATGTCCTCCCTCCCTCCCTAAGCCTGGGATGGAGCAGGAAGGGACCTCGGAGGTCTTCTAGTCCAACCCCTTGCTCAGGCAGGGAACCCTACATCAGCGGTGGCGAACCTTTTGGCCCTGAGTGCCCACATTGGAAGGCAGGCCCACCGGAGCGCCAGGAACCCCCCAAAGACCGGCTGGCCGGTGCTCATGCTTGTGCCCGAAGCCAGAAGCGCAGCCACAGAGAGGGCCCTGCGTGCCACAGGTTCCCCCTTCAGACAAAGACGCTGGCCGCCTCCCTCCTCCTCCCTAGTCCTCGACTTACAACTGAGCCCCACATGTCCCTCGCTAAGCAAAACTTCAGTCCGTTTCCCCCCATTTTACGATCTTACTTGCTAACGTCATTAAGTGAATCCCCACAGCTGTCAAGCTAATAACACGGTTGTTAAGTGAATCTGGCTTCCCCATGGACTTCGCTTGTCGGGAATTGATCCTACGACTCTGGGCTGCTCCCATTGTCATAAGTACGAGTCAAGGGCCAAACGTCTGAATTTTGATCATGGGCATCCTGCAACCGTCCCCATCCATGTGAAAAATGGTTGCCTTTTGTCAGGGACGTTGTAACTTCAAATGGTCACTAAATGAACAGTTGTATGTCGAGGACTCCCTGTAATACACCTTCCTTCTGGCTCCAGGTCAGGCCCCAGTTCTGACCCACAGCCGCTGGACTCACACTTACGACTCAGACTCTGAATGACTTCCTTATAACTTTATTTTGTGGCCTCAAAGGGTCTCCTCCTCCTCCTCCTCCTCCTCCAAGAGACCCTCCAGAGACATGGCTCAATAAATAAATAAATACAATGCGACCCACCCCCTTCCTCCCTCATGGAGACCAGGCCCGACTCGGGGGTCCCCCAGCACTGCATCCAAGGCCCCGGATTAGGGGCTTCCTGCCCATCTCCCCTCGGCTGGCGGTGTCCCATGGAAGAACCCCCGTGACCCCCCAGGAAGGAAAGCGAGAGGAAGAAGGGGGCAGCAGCTAAACCTCTTGTTGCCTTTTCCTTCCTGCCTCCCTGCAGTCTCGGACCCCCGCCCTGGTTTTTGAACACGTCAACAACACAGATTTTAAGGTGAGGAAGTGGGTATGTCTTTGGGTCTCGGGCGACGGGACTGGACTTCAACTCCCAGAATTCCCCGGCCTTTGCTAGGCTGGGGGATTCTGGGAGTTGAAGTCCAGGCCTCTTAAGGTTGCCAAGGTGGCTCTGAGCTGGTTAATTGTTTCCTGAGCTGGGAGGAAAGGCTGCAGATTTCCTTCCCTTCCTTGAGTCTCAGCGCTGGGCAGAGGGAGAGCAGAGCAAGGGAAGGGATGGTCCCTCCCCACCCCCAAAGAGAGGAGGCAGCCCTGGGCAGGAGGCCAGTGGGGGAGGAAGGGCCCAGCATCCTTTGCAGGCCCTGAGTTCCCGGGGAGGGGGTGGGGGGGAGCGCCCCAGTAAAGCAAAGCAGGCCTCCTGGCGACTTCCTCTGGAGGGTTTCTGGACCTCCAAGGTCCCTTCCAGCCCTTGGAGTCTATGGTTTCTGTCCCGCAGCACGAGGGGAGCAGGTCCAAGGGGTGGGGGACGAGTGGGGGGGGGTTTGCTCCAGGCTAGAGCCTTGCGGGTGCAAAGAGCTTGGCTCTCAACCCTAAAAGCGTCCTGGGAACGGTCCCAGAGTCCTGGCGATGGTTGGGGCAGAAGGCCTGGCACAGCTTTCCCTCCCCGGAGGCTCTGTGCGTGGCTGAGGGGGAGCCCGGCGTTTGAGAGCCCAGGAGACGCCTCGCTAAGCGCCCTTCCCCTCTTCTGCCCCGCAGCAATTGTACCAGACGCTCTCAGATTTTGATATCCGATTCTACATGTACGAAATCTTGAAGGTAAGAATTAGGCAGGCGGCCGACTGGCTCCGTGGCAAAGCCGCCTCCCGGGGTGCAGGAGGGGGCGCGGGTGGGCGGGCGAGGGAGGTGACCTTTCCTACCTGGGCAATCCGGATCCTTACACCGCGAGGGCTGGCTTGTCTTTGGGGAGCGAATTTGCCCCGCGGCGTTTCCCGCGCCTGGTCCTTCAGCCACGAGGAGGCCGGGAGCTCAGTGAAGTCTCCTGTTCAGCCCCTGGCAGTGCCAGCTAAGTGCCAGCGGATCTGGGACAGGCTTGGCAGAGCTGCCACGCTGGGATGAGCTGGTAGCTGCCAACTTTATAAGCCAGCCTGGTGTGTTTGCAGCACATGTGTTTCCACCGGGGCTAACTGGGACAAGGGGTCCTTTGCCAGTCCTTGTGCAAAAAGCTAAACCCAGGTGGCACTGGGCTGGGCAGAGCGGGGGGTGGGTGGGAGGCCATGGTCCTTGTGTGACTTCTGGGAGTTGAAGTCCACAAGTCATAAACCCCTCAGGGGTTTTCCCTTCGCTTCCCCCTAACTTTCCCTGGCCAGCCATGTAGTTCGCCTAAGATGGAGCCTCCCTAGCCACTTGTTTTCACTTACTTTACTTTCACTTTGCACACACCCCTCACCCCTCCCCACAGACAAATGCAGGCCCCCTTGGGCAGCTGGCATTCATCTGCCTCCCTGCTTGTGCTCTGCGGAAGAGGCCGTCTACATTCTGGCCCCACCTGCACCCACCGGAATGCTTTGCCCAGGAAAAGTCTCCGGGGCCCGGGGGTTGCTGTTTAGGGGGCTCCTGGGGCTGGTGCAGAGCTGAGGGGGGGGCCCTCCTCCTCCACTCACCCGCTCTCTCCTCCCTCACAGGCTCTGGATTACTGCCACAGCATGGGGGTCATGCACCGGGACGTCAAGCCACACAACGTGATGATTGACCACGAGCACCGGAAGGTGAGCCCGCTGACTTTGAGGGTGAGGCCCAAAGGGTGCCCGGGCCACGCTGGAAGAGCAGAGCGCGGCCCCATGGCCAGCAGGCCCCGGCCCCTCCCGCTGCCTCACCTGGGGCGGCAGTCGGCCTCCTGGGGGAGAAGGACGGGAGCAGTTGCTGGAAGAGACCAGGAGATGCTGCCTTTGAACAGCTTCTCCATCCTCCAGGCCACGGTTGTCCCCAGTGGTGGCTTCCTCTTCCTCCTCCTCCTCCTCCTCCTCCTCCTCCTCCTCCTCCTCCTCCTCCTTCGTCTTCTTCCTCTCCTCCTCCTCCTTCTTCATCTTCTTCCTCCTCTCCTCCTCCTCATCTCCTCCTCCTCCTCCTCCTCCTTCTTCCAAGCAGCTCCTGGACTTTCCGGTTGTTCTTCATTTTGCTTCTCCAGCTGAGCTCTTGTGGAAGCTCCTTGGGGGCTCTGTGGTTTAGAGGTTTAGAGGTTTATTGGGATTTATATGCCGCCCTTTTCCCTGAGGGGACTCAGGGCGGCTTACAACCACAGGGGAGGGGGGTGCAAGGTCAAAAACAAAACAATATGTGCACAAAGAAAAAATAATAAAACACAACTTTCATTCAGCAATCAAACACTCGGGCGGGTAATTGGAAGCCTATCCCCAGGCCTGCTGGGAGAGCCAGATCTTGAGGGCTGCGCGGAAGGTCTGGATAGTGGTGAGGGTACGGATCTCCATGGGGAGCTCGTTCCACAGGGTCGGGGCAGCAACAGAAAAGGCTCTCCTCCGTGTGGTCGCCAGTCGACATTGACTGGCAGATGGGATTCGGAGGAGGCCCAGTCTGTGCGATCTGATTGGTCGATTTAGGGAGGTAATCGGCAGAAGGCGGTCTCTCAAGTACCCAGATCCACTACCATGGAGTGCTTTAAAGATGGTCATCAGTATCCTGAAGCGCACCCGGAGACCAACAGGTAGCCAGTGCAGCTCGCGGAGGACAGGTGTAACGTGGGCGAACCGCGGTGCGCCCACTATCACTCGCGCGGCTGCATTTTGGACTAGCTGTAGTCGCCGGATGCACCTCAAGGGCAGCCCCATGTAGAGCCCATTGCAGTATTCCAGTCTAGAGATCACAAGGGCTCGAGTGACTGTTGTGAGGGCCCCCCGGTCTAGGTAGGGCCGCAACTGGCGGACCAGGCGAACCTGGGCAAATGCCCCCCTGGTCACAGCTGACAGCTGGTGATCAAAAGTCAGCTGTGGGTCCAGGAGGACTCCTAAGTTGCGGACCCTATCTGAGGGGTATAAAATTTGACCCCCCAGCCTAAGCGTTGGTGTATTAGCCAAATTATTGGGGGGGAAACACAACAGCCACTCGGTCTTATCCGGGTTGAGTACCAGTTTGTTAGCACTCATCCAGTTCTTAACGGCCTCCAAACCCTGGTTCTGTGGCCTCGAGACCTTCACCCCTCGGCCTGCTCCTGCATCTTCTGACTGCCCAGCCCTCCTCTGGGTGGTCTACAGCAGGGGGTCTCCAACCGTGGCCTCTTTAAGACTGGTGGATTTCAACTCCCAGAATGCCCCAGGATGCTGGCTGGAGAATTCTGGGAGTTGAAGTCCACCAGACTTTAAAAGAGGCCAAGTTTGGAGACCCCTGATCTGCAGTGGGGTGTGTGTCTGTGTGTGCGTAGCATTCCCTCACTCGTCTGTCCCCCCAGGGTGAGACCAAATGGTGCCAATTTAGCTCCCGGCTTCCCAGTCCTGGATCCCCCAAGGCTGCTTCCAGATGCCCCTCCGTGTCTCCTCTGATCTTCAGAAAGGAACCGGGGGGGGGGGGGCTTCTTCCTCCCGAGACAGTTTGATTCAGGGCTCAGAAGCTCATTTATTTATTTTTCATCTCCCCCCCCGCCCCCATCCTACCGGCTGCTGCAGCTGCGCCTGATCGACTGGGGCCTGGCAGAATTCTACCACCCGGGACAGGAGTACAACGTCAGGGTGGCTTCCCGCTACTTCAAGGGGCCGGAGCTTTTGGTGGATTACCAGGTAAGTCGGCCGCCTCGGAACGGGGGCTGCCTGGGGCGGGGAGGAACCGGGGCGGATTGTGCCCCTTCCCGAGCAGAGGGCAAAGCCTTTAAGGATCAGGAGAGCCGCCCTGCCTGGTGGGGGAGAGGGGCAGCCTTAGCTCTGCTCTTCCGCCTTCTGCCTCCCTTGAGCCACTGGACCGTCTCTGTGCCCTGGAAGTGCTGGTACCGCTTTTTAATGCCCCGGGAAGGTCACAGGTAGAATCCTGCATCCTGATATGATAAGGAAGATGTTGAGGCTCTGGAAAGAGTGCGGAGAGAAGCAGCCGAGAGGATGAAAGGCCTGGAGACTAAGATACGGTTGCAGGAACTGGGCATGGCCCGTCTAGAGCAGTCTTTCTCAACCTTGGCAACTTGAAGATGTCCGGACTCCAACTCCCAGAATTCCCCAGCCAGCGAATGCTGGCTGGGGAATTCTGGGAGTTGAAGTCCGGACATCTTCAAGTTGACAAGGTTGAGAAACACTGTCCTAACCACTGCCGGGGAATTCTGGGAGTTGAAGTCCGGACATCTTCAAGTTGACAAGGTTGAGAAACACTGTCCTAACCACTGCCGGGGAATTCTGGGAGTTGAAGTCCGGACATCTTCAAGTTGCCAAGGTTGAGAAACACTGGTCTAGAGGGACGCGGGGGGGGGGGCATGATAGCAGTCCTTCAATACTTGATGGGCAGCCCCCCCAAAAAAGGGGGAGTCAGCTGATTCTCCAAAGCCCCTGAAGGGAGGCAGGAGAGGAAGCAACGGGTGGAAACTCATCAGGGAGAGAAGCAAAGGGGAATTAAGGAGAAACCTCCTGATTGGGAGAACAATTAACCCGTGGAACAGAAGTTGGAGGTTTCCAAGCAGAGGCTGGGCAGCCACTTGCCTGGGATGGCATAGGGCCTCCTGCTTGAGCAGGGGGTTGGACTAGAAGACCTCCAAGGTCCCTTCGCACTCTGCCGCTCTTCTGTGCGAAGAAGGATCCTCGAGGCCTGAATCCCTTGAGGAGAGGAGCTTCTCTGCTGGCAGGAGGACCTTCCGTCCGGAGCCTGGAGGGTGACGGGTCCCTTGTCCCTCCTGTTTGCAAGGAGGGCATCCTGGCAGGGCTGGTGAGAGGAAAGGTTGAGCCCCAGAGTCCAGAGAGGAGGGTGAAGGGGGCGCCAGAGAGGGACTCTGTGTGTGTGTGTGTGTGTGTGTGTGTGTGAAGGCAAAGGGCCCCTCGTCCTCTGCCTGGGCTGCTGTCAGGGGGGAGGCCTTTGGATCTGCGCCTGTCCTGCCGCTGCCCCATGGCCCCCCTCGCCCTGCTCTCTCCGACAGATGTACGACTACAGCCTGGACATGTGGAGCCTGGGCTGCATGCTGGCCAGCATGGTCTTCCGCAAGGAGCCTTTCTTCCACGGGCACGACAACTACGACCAGGTGAGGCCCCCTCTTGCCCCCGGCCCTCCCTCCCCTCGCCCCGGTAGCCCCTGGCGTCCTGCTCCTTCCTGCCTCCTTCCCACTCGAGTTGGAGTTTGGGGGAGGGAGGGGGGGCAGGCCTTGAACGGGAGCCCCGTCCTCCCTGTGCACAGAGAGGGAGGGGCTGCTGGAGTCGCCGCGCAGATTCTCCGTCCTCCAGGGGGGCTTTTCCCAGAAGGCAGCTGGACTTCCGTGGTTTCTCTCTTGTTTTACAAAATGCTCTGCCTCTCGGCCAAGAAGCTGCTTCAGTTCTGGAGACGTTCTGGGGCTTCCTGGGTCAGGAGGAAAATGGGAAACAAACACCAGAAAATCCCGTTGCCTTCTGGGAAAAGCCCCTCCAGGGCGGAGGCCAAGTGACCCCCCCCCTCTGCTCCTTCCCCAGCTGGTGCGGATTGCCAAAGTCTTGGGCACCGAGGACCTCTACGACTACATCGACAAGTACAACGTGGAACTGGACCCCCGCTTCAACGACATCCTGGGCAGGTGGGTGAGTGGGGACCCCTCCCGGGCACCCCTCCCTTTGGTGGGCCTCGGGGTGCGTGTGTGCGTGTGTGTGAAGAGCACCCGTGGGAACCTCTCCCCCTCTCCCTCTTGGGGCAGGCATTCCCGCAAGCGATGGGAGCGCTTCGTGCACAGCGAGAACCAGCACTTGGTCAGCACCGAGGCCCTGGACTTCCTGGACAAACTCCTGCGCTACGACCACCAGACGCGGCTGACGGCCCGCGAGGCCATGGAGCACCCCTACTTCTGTGGGTAGCAGCCTCAGCGGGGCTCCCCCTCAAGCCCACCCTTGGATGGACTCCCCATCCTGCAGAGGCCTCTTGTGGGGAAGGGAGCCTCCTCTGGCCAGCCCTTCTCTCTCTCCGCTGCCCTCCCGCCCCCATGCTGCCCCTTGCGCTGCCCTCCTGCAAGGTTCTCCTGCGCGGACTCAGCTGCCCCTTCTGGGTGCTGAGCAGGCAGGGGGCCCAGGGAGCCATCCCTCCACCTGCCTCACCGCCACTTCTCCCTCCCTCCCTCTCTCTGCACAGATCCGATTGTGAAGGACCCAGCCAGGATGGCCGCCTCCACCGTCCTCTCCTCATCTAACACGCCTGTCAGCTCCTCCAGCATGTTGGCAGGTAGGCGCCGTGGGTGTGGCTGGGTGGGGGATGCCGGCCGTAGCCCCGGGTGGTTCGGCTCCTGTGTGGTCTTCATCCAGGGAGAGCACGGATGAGACCTTGGCTTCCCAGGCGGCCTCCTTCACCCCTTCTTTCCTCCTTCATCAGAATAGAGCTGGAAGGGACCTGGGAGGTCTTCTAGTCCAACCCCCTGCTCAAGCAGGAGACCCTCTACTATTTCAGATAGGTGGCTGTCCAGGCTCTTCTTAAAACCTCCAGTGGTGGCAAGATGTTCCACTGATTAATTGAGCTGGATTATAGAATAACAGAATAGCAGAGCCAAAGGGACCTGGGAGGTCTTCTAGTCCAACCCCCTGCTCAGGCAGGAGACCGTTGGCTGTCCAGCCTCTTCTTAAAAACCTCCAATGTTGGAGCACCTACAACGTCTGGTGGCAAGGGGTTCCGCTGGCTAATTGGTCTCATTGTCAGGAAATTCCTCCTCAGTTCCAGGCTGGTTGTCTCCTTGATTGGGTTCCACCCGTTGCTTCTTCTGCCTTCAGGCGCTTCGGAGAATAGGCAGAGCCCCCCCCCCCCTCTCCTTTGGGGAAGCCCCTCAACACTGCCATCGTATCGCCCTCCCTTTCTGCAGGCAGGCCATGCCCAATTCCGGCCTCTCTTCTCCCTGTTTCCGCCTCCAGGCCTCCCTTTCCCTACCTTTTCTCCCCCTGCAGGAATCGCCTCCATGTCAGCCTCCCAGCCGATGGGCAGCTTGGCCGCCTCCCCCGTCATCGCCTCTCCGAATGCGCTGGGCTCGCCCGTCCCTGCGGCCGCCGGAGCTCAGCCCTGACCACCGGGAAGCCACCTCCGGCTTTGAGCACCGCCGAGGCCTCCGCCGTGCCCTCCTCCTCCTCCTCTTCCTCCTCTCCTCTCCTCACCTGCCCGCCTCTGCATGGCGCTACCGACGCCCGGGGCGGGCAGGAGGACGTCCAGGCGTGGCAGGGCGGAAGGGTCTCGCCCATGGATCCCGAATTCTTTTCTTCGTTTGTTTCTGTTGAGTATGTGGAGGAGCCCCGTGTCCCAGCCGCTGCTGCTCTCCCGCCTCCTGCCCTCGGAGGGGCCCCAAGGCAGACTCTGGTTCCCGGCAGAGGCTTCTTCTCCTCTTGGGGCGGGGGGGGGGGGGGTTGTGTGGAGTCCCGTCAGCCGCACTCTGGCCATGGGGGTCGTGGTTAGTGACGCAACTACAGTGTAGACACCTGAACGGAGAATAAATTTTATTTTCTATGTCCCTAAAAGGGGCAGGTGTTGGGCCCTGCTTCTTCCTGAGCGAGGGGACGTTGGGGTCTCCAACCCTGGCCCCTTTGAAGGCTGCTGGACTTCCACTCCCAGAATTCCACCAGCCTCACAGTGACCACGGCTGGAGGCTTCTCCCGTAGCAGAGAACGGAAGTGGAGGATGCACTTTCCGGAATGTCGCCCTCCTTCCTGTTTCCAGGCCTGGTCTGGGGTTCCTGAGGGTCGGGCCGAGGGGAGGAAGCTTCAGGCCGGGGACTTCCATGCGGGGGCTTTGGGGGGACCTTCTGCAGGGCAGGTGGGACTGGCTGAGCCCTTCTCACGCTGGGGAGGAAGGGGAGGCGGTGGCCCCTTCCGGTCCGTCAGATGGAAACTGGGGCCACGGAGGGGAGGGGTTGAAAGGCCACCTGGCCACGGAGGGGGGATCCCTGGCGGTGCCAACCCTGCAGCTCCGGAGGAACTTGGGGAGCAACACGGACCTCCCCTCCCCCCAGGTTGTCTTGGCAGCAAATCTGGAGCCTGCCCCTGTCAGGAGTGGGGCACAGGGGCTGCCCCCAGCGGAGCTTCCCTGCAGTCTGTGTAGATGTCCCCCCCCCCCCGCAATCCCCATTGGGCCCACGGTCTCCGTGGTTTCTCTTGTTGCCTTCCGTAGTCAACTCGGGGGCAGGATTGAAACTGATTCATCCCGAGACAAACGGAGGAGGGGCGGGGGGGGGGGGTCTCTCTGCAGAAGGCTGCTTCAGGGCAGGGGTCTCCAACCGTGGCCACTTGATGGATTCTGGGAGTTGAAGCTCACAAGTCGTAAGGTTGCCGAGGTTGGAGACCCCTGGGCCAGGGCAAGTAAATATCTGTGGAGACACCCCTCCCCCTCCAGGGGGGGCTTAATTCATGCAGTCGTAGGGCCAGTTCACACAGCCTCCCATCAGGACACGAGAGCCGGCTTCACACAACCAGCCTGAGCCTTGACTGACCTGCCAGCCGCTGCCTCTTCCTTCATGGGTGTTGGGCTGTCGGAGAAGGACTCCACTCTCTTCCTCCTGCTGGGGCCTGGTTAGGGGGTCCCACTTCCCCCCGGGGGACGGTGTGGGGATGGTTTTACCTCGCCCGGCTACCCTGAGCCTGGAAGGGGGGGATCTCTCTGCTCCAATGTGTTGCTCAGCGCAGGATCTGCACAAGCCTCTTGGAGAGAGGGATGGCCGGGGGTCTGCGTGTGACACTCTGGCACAGCCACTAGCACTGATGGTGTCACCACTTCTGGTCATGAAACGTCTTCGAGAGAACAGCCAAACTCGGAGAGCTCCAAGGACCCCACAGTCCCTCCTTCCCTCCCTCCCTCCGCAAATCCCACTCCTTCCAGGGCTGATGGTGTTACTATTTGGGGGTCACGAAATGACGCTCCAGCTCAGAGACCCACACGGAGGCCTCCCCTCCCTCTGCTTCCTTCTTCCTGATCATGATTTTTGGGGTGGCAACGTTCCTCGGCAGGACAGTCTTTTGCAAAGCTGAAGATGGCCGTCCTGTCACCTAATCTCTCTTCCCAGTTCCTTTTGCTCTTCTTCACCAGAGAACAAAGCTAAAAACGCAGGAAGAAAAAAATGAAGAAATCATTTCCGATTTATACCTTTAAATTGACCTCTTGTTCTGTGGCTACAATGCACCTTTCGTCTTTTTAATTTTTTTTTAAATCATCGAACCCATCCATCCTAATTACAGTTTTTTCCTGTTTCACGGAAAACCTCCAGAAGGTCTTTCATCAACGGTGTCTTTGATGAGGCTCCAATTATGGGTAGCTGCTCCCCTCGTGTGGCATCCTTTAAATAAAAACTCAAGTCAGGAATCTCTTATTCTAACCAAACCACTAGAAAATGTTTTTAAAAATCCTGTTTGAAACCTGTTCTCTCTGTGGCCCAGTGTTGCCATTGATGTATTTATAGCACAATAACAGTTGGAAGGGAACTTGAAGGTCTTCTAGTCCACCCCTCCTGCTTAGGCAGGAGACCTTAATACGGTTTCAGAGAAACGGTGGTCCAGTCGCCTTTAGAATCTCCAGTGTTGGGGTGAACTTCAGCAGGTTCTGGAGAACCGGTAGCGGAAATTTCGAATAGTTTGGAGAACCGGCAAATGACTCCTCTGGCTGGAGGGCAGATTTTTGCAGTATCCTTCCCCTGCCAGGCCCACAGAACGGGTAGTAAAAACAAATGGAATTTCCCCACTGGGAGCACCCACAACCTTTTGGTGGCAAACTCTTCCACGGGTTAATTGTTACGACTTGATTGATTTCCATCCAGTGTTCCTGTCCTGCCTTCAGGTGCCTTGGACTTAAAAGGGGGATTTCATAAGAGGGCTTTAAGACCGCAACACGAAACATCTGGGCAGATGTGGACGTCGCCTTCTCCTTCGTGGTCTTGACCCTCTTTGCCTTTGTATCTTAGAAACCCAAACCCAGAAACGAAAGAATTGCTCAAAGAAAGTTTATTCAAGAGAGTCAAGATTGATGGAGTCGTGTCCTAAGGCTCAGGGGTCCTGGATTCACACCTGGGTCCCGTAGACCTCCGCCTCGTACAGGGCCAGGGAGACCGTGCGGCCAGGAATGGTGATGGTGACGTAGCGTCCCACTTGACCGTCACAGGAGATGGTGCTGGTGGAGCCCAGGCGGGTATCGGAGATGGTCCCACAGCTGTTGGAAGGGAAGAAAGGAGGACGCCCTTCCGTGGTTTGTCGTGGTTCAGAAAGAGCGAATTAAAGAAGAGAGCAGTTAATGCCTTCCTACAGACGGAAACACGGACAGTTGGAGAACGTCTCCGCGGGAGATTTCCAGGCGCCTGGCATGAGCTCCTGGCAGCCCCAGCAGAAGCAACTGGAATAGGTGCAGAAGCCGCTTCCTTAGATAATCCAACTATAACGTCTATCCCGTTGCAAATCTATGGTGCCATATTATGGTAGTTTTATTACGGTTTTATTATAGTTTTAATATTTTATCTCCTACATTTAGGCGACTTAGGTTTTGCTTATAAAATTGTACATAGTTCTACTTGTAAATGACTTTTGTAGTTCCATTCATAATATAATATGTGAACAACTGTATTTTAAACCTAATGTAAACTGCTTTAAATACGCTTGTAAAAATTTTGATTTTTGATGCAGAGTTGTCAAATTATGGAATATCCTACCCGATTCAGTTGCCCAGCTGCTACCTTTCACAGTTTTAATTTCGTGGACTTCATCCCATACTTAAGAGGTTCCTAAAGGGACATGTATAAGTGCCCAACGCGCCTATTATGTGCCTGTCACATTTTATTTTACTTTTGTTTAGAAAAAATTGTATTGACCATTCATCCATCCATCTTTTATCTATCTTATCTAATTTGCTGATGCTTTATTTAAAATTATATTTGTATATCATGATTGCATGACTTCTCTAGATGCCATACACACTAAATAAAATTAAGAAATGCATTCCTAACCAAGAAATGCACAGATGGCCCCTGTGACTATGTAGGACAGGTGGGGAGGAAGCTCTCCACCAGAGTGCAAGGACGCAAGCGAGTGGCCAGACGGAGAGACCTGGTCTCGTTGGTAGCCTCCCACTGCAGTGAAGAAGGACACACATTCAACTTGGCAGCCACTAAGATTGTTGGACGGACAGGCACAAAAACAGCCAAGTAATTGAAGCCTGGGAAACAGGACATTCGAGAGTCAACAGGAGTGCTGATTTGCCACCAGCCTATCAAGTACTTCGAAGGCCAGGACTGGGCAGCACAAGCAAACAACAGCCATCAACACACCCCACTCAATATCTAAAAAGCCACTTACAACAGGCACTATAAATACTCCCCCCCCCCACACACACACAACAGCAACACACAGAGAAGTTTCCTAAAGATGGACTCCAGCTTGAATTGAAAGCCCGGAAGACAAAACCTCTGGTCCCAGTGACTGATCCAGATTGGATCCTAAACAAGATATCCCCAAATATGGAAGCCTTAAGCATTTTAGCCTCCTCCCACCAAACACTGCCCTTGTCTATGTTGGACCAAATGGGAGTCCATTTCCTACCCACTTGGTCTCCTGATTAACCGAGTGGGCCAAGAGGGACTTACAGACGATTGGATAGCCCGTGGGTGGGCACACAGTCAGCCACGCGGATCTCTGCCCCCTGGAGCCTTTCTCCACAGCAGTACTCTCGGTTTTTCACCACCACGGAAGAGACGGCATACCGGCTACCCAGGTCCACGTACCACCAGGGCCCCCTTTCTCGCTTCGTGTGGGTGCAAGTGTTCTGCCCAATCCAGCGTCCGCTGCAGTTCCCGTCCACGGCTTTTCTGGCTACTGAATTGAACTGGCTCACGTAGGTGGACGATTGGAAAGCTGGACGTCCTCTGGCCACGTTTGTAGCTGGAAAGAAGTTTGGGAGAAGAAAGGCGTGTCAGGGGCTTCGTTCCCGGGTGACCTTTCGGCTCTGGATTTGCACACAAACGTCCGGGAGGGAACGCAAAGTCCGTGGGACAACTTTCCACTCTCTTGAAGTCTTTCTGCCTGTTGGAGACCAGTTTGGAAGAGCACAGGGGAGGGAGAGGCTGGTGACCCTCTGGGCTTTTCTGCACCCCTGACCAGGAAGTGGCTGACCAGAACGCATGGACAGAGGCAGGCTGGAGAGCTTGTGAGAAGAAAAGAATTTGGGAGTTCTAACTTGGCCATTCTCCGTCTTTGCTTTATTTGCAAGACAGCAAAAGGGTGGAAAGGAAAATGCCTGATCTCCATCCTCCTTGTGAAGAAGGAATGTGGTGCACTCGGAGTCGGTCTTGATATCAAAGAAGGTGATTTCCAGGGTGGAAATAAGATCCTGAAGATGGCTTTGCTAAAAGTGGAGCTCATGAGTGTGGCAGAATTAAGAGCTACCAAGAAGACGGGCTCTTTGTAATTCCTCTCTGGAGAACGAGAGGACTTGAGATCACCCTCTAGTCTGGTGTTTTGGGCAGTTGTTCCTCACGAGGAGATCACGAGACAGCGGCCTCTGAGCGCTTTGGACCTCTGGAAGACAAGGGAAGGCCCTCTCTGCTCAAATCATTGTTGACGCTCTTATGGACCCAGGAGGTGCATATTTTCTTTTCTAATCGCTTTTGGAAGTTGCTTGTTAATTGCTTTTCAGGTATTAAGGCTCTTCAGATCAGCCATCGGGTGATTTACCTTAGCAAAAGAAGCTTAAATATAGGTTTAAGAACTTTATTTTTTTTTTCTTTTGAAATAAACAGAAAAGGGTGATTAGTTTAATTTTGGAAATTACAATGGACTAAGGCTCCAGATAAAAACAAGATTTTAAAATTAATTATAAGAATCCTTCCTGTGGAAAAATGTTTTTGTGTTGAATTCTTTAAAAAAATATATGATAAGAGCAACTTTAAAGGTTGGTCACTAGAGGGAACTAGAAGAAACTAAAAAATAACAATTAAAAGGAGAAGAACACTTAAATTCAACTTACTACTGGTAGTACAGAATGGAATGAAATATCATAACGACAGACTTGTTGAAGTATATTTTTGAACAATGGATCCAGAAAGTTAATTTTAAGAGTGTCCGCCATTATAGTGTTTGAATGAACGATGAACAAATAATACTGGGCAAGACTATTGACTGAAAGTGGATTTCAAAATGACAGGCTATCAAGAATGATACACAAAAGGATGCTACATTGAGTGTACAGATTAAATCAGACGATGTTCTAATCATTAAAAGGGATATACAAATGAAAAAACCCCAAAAAGTGAGATGGATAATTTTCCTATATTGGATTTATTTTTAAAAAAAGATTTTTTAAAACCTGAATAATTTTGAGTGTGGAGACAGAGAAAAAAATTGAAAATAAATCAAGTTCTAGGATATTATTTGAAGGGATTAAAGAGAGAAAGGAATATAAACTTCCTTTACATGATCAAAGTTAAAATAGAGATGTAATAGGTTTTGGCTGACCAGGACTGAGGATCAAAACTTCACGGCTACAGGGAGATCATAATATGTCATATTTAAGAGAAAGATAAGTTTCTAAAATTGGTTACAGATGTGATGAAGGGGGAAAGTCATTGAATATATTTCTTTTTCTTTACAATACATACAACCTAGAGGTAAGGAACAATTAAAGAATGGAATAGCTTCCCTACCGGAGTTTTGGCTGTTTCATCACTGGAGGTTTTCACACAATCATTTGACCGAGATGGTATAAGGTCTCCTGCCTTGAGCAGGGGGTTGGACTAGAAGACCTCTGAGGTCCTTTCCGGCTCTGTGATGCTATGTTGAATTGAACAGCCTATTGCCATTTCCCTCTATGCACAATGGCACAGATTAACATGCAATGCCGATGCCCCACTCTTGAAAGACAAGAAAGACCGTGCGCCAAACAATATTGCCAATCCAAGGATGATGGTAACAGTCATAACAGCAGCATCCCCAAATGCCAAATAATTACCAACATTCTAGGTTTCCTGTCTGCACTTTCTAGTTGATTTATTCCTTTTTTTTTTTAGTTTGCATTAACGGTTTAATCTCTTTAATGTGTAAGATTTGATAAAAGTCCTTAAAAAAAGATCCACCAAGGAAGGCCAGGGGGAGCTTTTACAAAGGTAAAAGAAATACAGGTTTATTGATGCATCGAGTTCAAAGTGCTAACACACCAAGATCTGAACTGCCTGGGCTCTGCCCAGGATGCTACTTTTATGCCGTGTTCCACACTGTGCATTCTCAAGGCGTTTCCATACAAGAGACAAACATGATATTTCGAAAAGGAGAAGTTCACTTTGGAATGTTACAAACAGAGAAGAAGTACATAGGAAAAATACAAAAAGAGAAATTCCTATAATGTCTTAAGTTATCGGCCGTTTCATCTCTGTTCTATTTTACACCCACGCCTGGCTTCCTGTGCCCCTCCGTTACAGCGTCTTGCCACACTGTTCCAGTAATATGCGTTAACACAAACTGAGTAAATAAAACCAAACTTAATAAAAGTATAGATTAAGTATGTATGAATGCTCAGAAGCTAGTGAGAATTTAGAGCCTGGGGGCTCCTATACCCAGGTGATATTTTGGTTCATCTTCTCCCACCTGCCTCACTCTGACTGCCTGTCTCCTATAACTCAGCTGTTCCCAACAATAAGAAACCTACTTAAAAACAGAGGTACCCGTCTCTCTAAGATGAATCCTCTTCCCCCAATTAAACTTCTGTCTGCAGCTCCTGACAAGAGGTTCCGGTTGCTTCCACCTGAGACTGAGCTACTACTTGACGGAAGAGCCGGGTCTTCTCCGCCCTCCAGAAGGCTAAGAGGCTTTAGAGCTGAGGGAGGCTGACGGGTCATGTAGTTCAGGGGTCTCAAACCTTGGCGACTTGAAGACTTGTGGGCTTCAACTCCCAGAATTCCCCAGCCAGTTGAAGTCCACAAGTCTTCAAGGTTGGACACGCTTGACCTATTTGACTTTCCTGCCTGTGGCAGGGTACAAATTCATGGCCTTCTACTTAAGGCCTGGCTACAACACTGGGTCACACTACAGTCTGCCTATAAATGATCTCAGCCAACACACAACACTCTTCAACTCCCACCCAGATGAAAAGCATTTTACAAATGGATCCATCAAGGTGGGGATCTCCTGATCAAGGTAGCGAAGGCAGCGGGTTCTGGTCTTAGGCATTCACTCCATAGTTTCACTCACCTGGAGTCTCTCCCCTGGCCAACCAAATGTGGGTGAATTTCACAGCTGCTCCTCTTCCAACTGCGATGTCTCCCAAATATACGTAGTTCTTCTGTTTTGGGCAGTTTTAACTTCTTTCCTAATGGGGTGGATCTTCCTTCAGAGAACCCAGCCAGCCAATGGGAAGGTGCAGAGCCTCTCCTGGAGACCAATCAAGACCAGGCTACAAATCTCCCATTGGTTGCTTCCTCCTTGATTCTGACAGTGGGGGAGAGGGGACGTTACATAACCCACATCCTACAGGATCTCACCTCTTTGCCCGTTGACTCTCTTCAGAGGAACATATAAGTCTTCCTTGGCAGAGGCCAACTCCTTTTCCACATTGGGACATCACCATTCTCTGTGAGCAAAGAGCAATGTGAAGCAAACGCCCAAACAGACTCAAGCAGGCTCACATCTCCAAAGTCAACATGAGTGGGCAGCTACATTTGCCGCAAGTGACCAGAATAGTGGATTTGGGGAGAGAATGAGGCCCTACAGAATATCCAAAGACGTTGAGATTCTAGAAAGAATGCAGAGAAGAGCAACAAAAGGTCATTAGGTGACTAAAAGCTAAAACATGAAGTTTTGCAGCAACTGGGTATGTCTAGTTTGATGAAAAGAAGGACCTTGGGATGGACATGAGAGTAGTATTCAAATATTTGAAGAGAGAGTCAAGTTATTCTCCAAAACATCTGAGGGCCGGACATGAAGCAATGGGTGGAAACTGTCAGAAAAATATATTTCAGATATTTTCTATATATTAAAAAAATGGTCAAGGAGACCATGATCAAGAAAAAGCATCTACCGGTATTTATTTACACTTGAGCAAGTGGATTCTTGGAAAAGAGAGAATCATTGACAGGGCAACAGGCAAGGCTTAAATACACAATTCGTGGGCATCATCAAGGTGTTTCATAATACAGTTACATAATTCTACTTGGCTACCATTACAATAGTTTGGCCACTGTTACAATAAGTAAGGTAAAGGCCAAGAGCCCGATCTTCCATTCACATGGAAGATGTGAATTATTTCTCTCAAGGAGAGAAGCAATTGAGGAGAAATTTCCTTTCTGTGAGAACCATTAATAGTGGAATAGCCTCCAGAAAGCAATTGGAGGTGCTATTCACTGGAGGGTTTTAAGAAGAGACTGGAACAGCCTCTTGGATGGGATGGCATGGGGACTCCTGCTTGAGCAGTGGGTGGGACTAGAAGACCTCCAAGCTCCCTTCCAACTCTGTTATTCCTCTTTCTCTTTCTTAAGAGGTCATGAATCTTTGAGGGCCGCTTCGCCTGGAGTCTTCTGCTTTGAGGAGTTCAGATGAAGTTTCCCTGTCAAATGACTATTTGGCCTTACAAAGCAGAGGAAGCCAGAATGTCTGCTGGAATTAAGTAGCGTGAGATTAAGAACCGATGAATTGAAGAACGTTCTGTGCAGAGGAGGCTTGTGAAATTTCTCTCCATTAGATGCAGTGAACTTCTTGGTTGGCCTTCAAGTAACAATACAGGGACTCCTTGACGTACGTCCACAACTGAGCCAAGAAACAAGTCCTTGTGGTCATTAAGCAAGGTCTCCACTTGACCATTTCACTCAATGACCATAATTCCAACTCTCCCATTGTGGTAGCTAAGTGATTATTAAGTCAGGGGTCCCCAAACATGGCAATTTTAAGACTTGTGGACTTCAATTCCCAGAATTCCCCAGCCAGCCATGGGGAATTCTGGCTGTGGAGGTGAAATTCTTGATGGATTTTCAAGGGTCTCTCAGAAAATTCAGCAGGAGAAAGGGAGAAAACGAGAGCTGTCAATTGCTATCCAGAATTTCTATAGTGAACAATTTGTGTCACTGTGAACATGGTACGGTGTACAAAGGTGGAGAGGAATCTTGTCATTGCCGAAGGCTCTGGATTGGCCAATGGGGGACCTGGATTGCCAGGCCTGGAAGCCATTTTTTGCACTGGGCCTTCAGGCCTGCCATAGTTTCTACTGTGGGAAAATGGGAGGAGGGATTATACAGAGTGTGGGTGACATGTAGCCATAACAACATTCTTTCTTGGAAAGTCAAGGTCATCTGGCCATGCAGCTGTGATGAGATGACTGGGAGGTTACTCCTGGCTTGGATGATACTTGATTGGCTCATGGGATGCACATGTGGGTGCTGGGCAGGGAGTTGGACTTTCACTTGGGTGGGGAAAACCTGGAAACTTTCAGATTTGGGTTTTCCCAGATTTGCCAATATGACAACTCTAATAAAATGGAACTTGGAGGAAACTCGAGCCTCTGAGTCTTCTTTCGTTGCGGCTCTTACTTGGAACCCTGCCATGGGTGATGCTTTGTTGCTTCATATTTCTCTCTTTGGGGCTTTATTTGTTACTTAAGTGCAACCTGCTGCTTTTCAGACACAAGCATGCAGAGTCCTCAAACTTTAAATAATTGAATAAAAGATTGTTGTGTTGTGCTGGATTCCCGGTGCTTCGCCAGATATGTGTATAAATATCAGAACAGAACAGAATAACGAAGTTGGAAGATCTTCAAGTCTAACCCCCTGCTTAGGCAGGAAACCTTACGTCATTTCAGACAAGTGGCTCTACAAGCATCTAAAATGGTTAAATCCAATCTCTTCTTTAAAATCTCCAGTGTTGGGGCATTCACATCTCCTGGAGGCAACTTCTGTTCCCCTGGTTAATTGTTCTGCCTGTCAGGAAATTCCTCCTCAGTTCTAAGTTGCTTCTCTCCTTGATAAGTTTCCACCCATTGCTTCTTGTTCTGCCCTCAGGTGCTTTGGAGAATAGTTTGACTCCCTCTTCTTTGGGGCAACCCCTGAGATATTAGAAGATTGCTATCATGTCTCCCCGTGTCCTTCTTTCCATTAAACTAGACATTCCCAGTTCCTGCAACCGTTCCTCATATGTTTCAGCCTCCAGTCCCCTAATCATCTTTGTTGCAATTCTCTGCATTCTTTCTAGAGTCTCTACATCTTTTTTACATCGTGGCAACCAAGACTGGATGCAGGATTCCAGGTGTGGCCTTACCAAAACATTGTAAAACTGGTATTAACACTTCACATGATCTTGATTCTATTCCTTCACAGCAATCAGTGGAAGGGAGTGTACTATTCCAATACAATAAATATATAAAAAGTAGAATATGGTAAACCCCTTGATTAAACATTGACCAGGTAGGCAAACATGAAGCAGACTGCCATGGTGTGCCATCTGGGCTGTTACATTTGCCCATCCCTGGCAGTCAGCAAGGGGGGTTCCTGGGAGAGCTTTAGGGTCTTCTTAGCAATCCAGCAGGGTGTTTCATGGAGCTCCTGATGGATTGTTGGAATCAAGAGGCATCTCAGGTGGCTTGGAATGATACATATGAAGAATGGTTGGGGGAACTGGGCATGTCTAGTCTAATGAAAAGAAGGACTAGGGGTGGCGTGATAGCGATCTTCCAATATTTGAGGGGCTGCCACAAAGTCGAGTGGGTCAAACTATTCTCCAGGGCACCTGAAGGCAGGGCAAGAAAGAATGGACAGAAACTAATCAAGGAGGGAAGCAACCTGGAATTAAAGAGGAATTTCCTACCAGTGAGGATAATTTAGTGGAACGGCTGGCCTTCTAGATGCTTCATCACTGGAGGTTTTTCAGAAGAGACTGGACAGCTGCTTGTCTGAAATGGCACAGGGTCTCCTGCTTGAGCAGGCAATGGACTTCCAAGGTTCCTTCCAACTCTGTTATTCTTCTATGGGAGGGCATGTTTCAAACCAAAGCCAGAAACGAAAGAATTGCTCAAAGTAAGTTTATTCAAGAGAATCAAGGTTGATGGAGGACTTCAAGTGGCCAAGGTTGAGAAACACTGTTCTAGAAATTCCTAGAGAGGACATCTAATCCAGTTTAATTAGGACTACATGGAAATATTAGGGCAACATTTTTGGAAGTGTTTTGCCCTGATGTTCTTTTTAGGGCTGAGGGAGAGAGACTGGCCCAAGGCCATCTAGTTCAGGGCTCGCCAACTTAAGACTTATGGACTTCAACTCCCAGAATTCCCCAGCCGGCATGTCTTGAGTTGAAATCCATAAGACTTCAAGTTGGAAGGTTGGACACTCCTGGGTTACAGCAAACCTAGAGGATGGAGACCCCTGACCTGTTTGACTTTCCTGCCTGTGGCAGGATAAGAATTCATGGCCTCCTGTCTACGAAGGCATGACCATAATCCTGTGTCAAATTGCATAATTGGGTCTAAGCATACACAAACACACTCAACACTCTTAAAACGGTTTGTGTGTCAACTCCCAAGCGGATGAAAAGCATTTTGTAAATGTGTTCCTCAAGGTGGGGACCCCCTGATCAAGAAGAAGACAGGTGGTTCTGGTCTTCTCAGACTTTGATTTACTCACCTGGAGTCTCTCCCCTGGCCAATCAAATGTGGGTGAATTTCACAGCTGCTCCTCTTCAATCTGCAATTTCTCCCAAATATACATAGTTCTTCTTCTGTTTTGGGCAGTTTTAACTTCTTTCCTAATGGGGTGGATCCTCCTTCAGAGAACCCAGCCAGCCAATGGGAAGGGGCAGAGCCTCTGCTGGAGACCAATCAAGACTGGGTTTCAAATTCCCCACAATTGGTTTCCCCCCTACTTCCTGGGTGTTGGGAGTGGGGGGAGAGGACACGTTACACAACCCTCGTTCACTGGATTCCCCCTCCTCTTTCCACGTGTTCAGGGATTCTTCTGGACAGGGACATAATATTCTTCCTGGCCAGATGCCAACTGGTTTCCACATCAGAACCTCATCATTGTCTGTGACCAAAGAGCAACATGAATGTTGTATTTGCAAGGCACAAACATGAGCTCACTTCCAAAGTCAATAATAATCCAATTTGCAGACGACACCAAGCTGGCAGGAATAGCCAACACTCCGGAAGAGGCGGGCTCAAGATGCAGGAGGATCTTGACGGACTTGAACATTGGGCGCTATCTAACAAAGCGAAATTCAGTGGTGAGAAGAATGAGGTTCTACACTTAGGCAAGAAAAACGAAATGCACAGGTACAGAATATGTGCTACCTTCCTCAACAGTAGTAACTGTGAGAGGGATCTCGGAGTCCTATTGCAGGGATCCCTAATCCTTGGGCCATGGCCCACTACCAGGCTTTGAACTGTTCAGATTAACAGAGTTGGAAGGGATCTTGTAGGTCATCTAGTCCAACCCCCGCCCAATTAGGAGACTCTACACCATTTCTGACAAGTGGCAGATGTCCAGTCTCTTCTGGAAAGCCTCCAGGGATGAACCAGGCCCTGGTTCAAGTGGCAGGTGAGCATGTCCATGCACATTCCATTAGCAGGATCGTTGGGTGGGCAGCCGCTCACACAAATGAAGCTGCGTGCACACACACACAGAGGTTTGCCCACTGCAAAGAGCCAAGGTGGCGCAGTGGTTAAAAAGCAGCACTGCAGGCTACTGCTAGATCAGCAGGTCAGCGGTTCAAATCTCACCGGCTCAGGGTTGACTCAGCCTTCCATCCTTCCGAGGTGGGTAAAATGAGGACCCAGATTGTTGGGGGCAATATGCTGACTCTCTGTAAACCGCTTAGAGAGGCCTGAAAGGCCTATGAAGCGGTATATAAGTCTACTGCTATTGCTATTGCTATTGCTCATGTGGATCCATCCTCTCTTCCCCCCTTCACTGGTTGGCAGAGCCAGAAAGGTTGGGGACGTCCGTCCTATGACACAATCGCTTCAACAGGAGCAGCTGCCAAAAAAGCCAACAGAGTTCTAGGCTGCATCAACAGAGGGATCGAATCAAGATCACAGGAAGGGTTAATACCACTTTACAAGGCCTTGGGAAGGCCACACTACGTTCAGTTTTAGTTACCACCAGATGCTGAGACGCCAGAAGGAGTGCAGAGAAGAGCTTCAAAGATGATTAGGGGGCTGGTGGCTAAAACATACAAAGGCTGTTTGCAGACATTGGATATATCTGGTTTAATGAAAAGAAGGCCCGGGGGTGATACGATAGCATCTTCCAATATCTGAAGGGCTGCCCCAAAGAAGAGAAGGTCAACCTGTTCTCCAAAGCACCCGAGGGTAGGACAAGAAGCAACAGATGGAAACTAATCAAGGACAGAAGCAATCTGGAAGTAAGGAAGAACTTACTAACAGTTGGAACAATTAATCAGTGCAACGTCTTGTCTCCAGATGTTCTGAGTGGAGGTCTTTAATAGAGATTGGACAGCCATTTATCCAGAATGGTTTAGAATTTCCTGCTTGAACAGGGGGTTGGATTAGAAGACCCTGAGGGTCCCTTCCAACTCTGTTATCCTGAAATGATTCTTCCCGGTCAGCTTCTCGGTCCCAGGAGAACCTCTTGGTGATGGGCAGAAGTGATGCCCAGAGCATCAGTGGAGGAAGACAAAAATGGAATTTGACCAAGACCAGATCTGCACCCAGGCCTGGCCTTTCACGGAGGTGGGACCAGCAGGGAAGCTCCTGCAACTCGAGTTTCATTGCACCTGCAGATTCCTTTCCACTGACCAGATTTAAGGCCAATCTTAAATGGGGGAGGCCAGGCAGGAAAAGCTGATTACTTGTTTTGTTTGTTTTGTTTTGCCTTTATTTTACTTGATATTTTATATTACTTGAGCAGAATACGCTTCAAGGAAATCTTAGTTAGGTACACACAGGTTGCGTCCAGAGTTGTTTATTTAGCATCCTTTTCAGGACAGGCTCACGGATGTGTGGGAGGGAGGAAGTGCGTAGTACACAAAGCTCGGCTTTGGCAGCTCTACAGAATGGCATGGGGGGGAGGGGGGCGAGAGGGGTAAGTATGCAGCAAAGAGTTTTTTTTAAAAAATGGCCATGGAGAAGCTGGGAGGTGAGAATCCAAGGGGCTTGTTCTGGAAAGAGCCTGGCAGCTTCTCAGTCTGCCTGCTTCTGTCTGTGACCAAATGGAGAAAATCTGGCAATGGTTTTGGTCTCCCAGTTGGAAACTTGGATGGTTGCATACAGCAGTGTTTCTCAACCTTGTCCACTTGAAGATGTCCGGACTTCAACTCCCAGAATTCCCCAGCCAGCGAATGCTGCCTGGGGAATTCTGGGAGTTGAAGTCCGGACATCTTCAAGTGGACAAGGTTGGGAAACACTGTCCTAACCACTGCTGGGGAATTCTGGGAGTTGAAGTCCAGACATCTTCAAGTTGACAAGGTTGAGAAACACTGGCATACAGAATGGTGAAATTCAATTTCTTTTACTACCGGTTCTGTGGGTGTGGCTTGGTGGACATGATGTGGCTTGGTGGGCGTGGCTTGGTGGGCATGGCAGGGGAAGGATACTGCAAAATCCCCATTCCCTCCCCATTCTGGGGCCAGCCAGAGGTGGCATTCGCCGGTTCTCCCAACTACTCAAACTTTCTGCTACTGGTTCTCCAGAACCTTTCAGAACTTGCTGGATTTCACCCCTGCTGTGATGGGGTCTGGCTTGGCAAGTGTTAAGTACTGCAGTATTATTATCACATCCTGGCATTTGTTAAGGGCACAAAGAGAGAACCAAGGTGTTGTAAATGCTTTATCTGTATTGTTGCAAAGCTTGCGATAACCAGATAACGATCAGCACAAAGGCAAATAAACAGAGTCAGCTGTAACCCGGTTAACCACACCATAGTAATATATACTCTTGACCCCACCCTAATTCCCTATACGCCACACACCCCTCCCTGTTCTCTACTGATGATGCCGTCACCTATTTCCCCCCCCCCCAATGTCCACCCCCCACGGATGCCAAATAGATCTTGTATTACCTCTTATTTCCCCTTTCTACTGGTTGCAAGCTTTTGGTATAATTATTATTATTTTCTCTGTTGTCTTGGAAGTGCAGTGAGTGTTTCTCTATTCAAGACAAATCCCTTGTGTTGTGTGTCTAATCACACTTGGCCAAATAAATATTACTCCTATTCTATTCTATTCTATTCTATTCTATTCTATTCTATTCTATTCTATTGTATTCTACATTCTATGTTTCTATTCCCATTCCAATCTCTTCTATATAGCAGTACTCCAGTATTTGAGGGGCTGCCCCAAAGAAGAGGGGGTCAAATTATTCTCCAAAGCACCAGAAGGCAGGACAAGGAACAATGGATGGAAACTAATCAAGGAGAGGAGCAACCTGGAATTCAGGACAAGTTTCCTAAGAGTAAGAACAATCAACCAGGGGAACAGTTTGCCTTCAGGAACTGGGCCTGGCTAGTCTAGGGAAGAGAAGGACCAGGGGAGACAGGAGAGCATCTTCCAATATTTGAGGGGCTGCCACAGAGAGGAGGGGGCCAAGCTGTTCTCCAAAGCACCCGAAGGCCAGACAAGGAACAATGGATGGAAAATGACCAAGGAGAGATTCAACCTGGAAATAAGGAGGAATTTTCTGACAGTGAGAGCAATCAACCCGTGGAACAGGAGTTGCCTTCGGAAGTTGTGGGAGCTTCATCCCTGGAGGCTTTCAAGAAGAGACTTGACTGCCATCTGTCAGAAATGGTGTAGAGTCTCCTGCTTGGGGGTTGGACTAGATGACCTCCAAGCTCCCTTCCAACTCTATTATTCTATTATTATTATACAATTGTATCACAGCAGCCAGTTGTTTCGCCAGATTTGGCATCGGTTACTAGTCGGGCCCCACCCAGGGGCCTAGGACGTCGTAACGTATTTTCGTAATATGCGTGCAGATCCAAGCAGTGGATTTGACTGCATTTGACTGATGGTGGTTTTGTCAATTTTTAACTGTTTTAAATGTAATTCCAGTGCTTTTGGAATAGCACCCAGTGTGCCAATTACCACTGGAATTACCACTGCTGGTTTGTGCCACAGTCGTTGAATTTCAATTTTTAAGTCCTGGTATTTTGCGATTTTTTTCATGTTCCTGCTATCACCTGGTATTGCGATGTCTCTGATTGTGACCTTATTTTTCTCAACCAGTGTGATGTCTGGTGTGTTATGCGCCAGTATTTTGTCTGTTTGTATACGGAAATCCATCCATCCTTCCATCCATCCATCCATCCATCCATCCCTCCCTCCCTCCCTCCCTCCCTCCCTCCCTCCCTCCCTCCCTCTCTTCCTCCCTTATATATATTTATATATATATAAATCCTTCCATCCAATAGCAATAGCAGTTAGACTTATATACCGCTTCATAGAGCTTTCAGCCCTCTCTAAGCGGTTTCCAGAGTCAGCATATCTCCCCCAACAACAATCTGGGTCCTCATTTCACCCACCTCGGAAGGATGGAAGGCTGAGTCAACCTTGAGCCTTGGATGGATAGATAATAGATAAGATAGATACAGAAGATAGATAGATAGAAGATAGATAGATGATAGATTGATAGATAGATAGATAGATAGATAGATAGATAGATAGATAGATAGATAGATAGCAATAGCATAGCAATAGCAGTTAGACTTATATACCGCTTCATAGGGCTTTCAGCCCTCTCTAAGCGGTTTACAGAGTCAGCATATCGCCCCCACAGTCTGGGTCCTCATTTCACCCACCTCGGAAGGATGGAAGGCTGAGTCAACCCTGAGCCGGTGAGATTTGAACAGCCGAACTGCAGAACTGCAGTCAGCTGAAGTAGCCTGCAGTGCTGCATTTAATCACTACGCCACCTCGGCTCTATCCAATCCAATCTTCCATCCTTCCTTCCATACATATATATATACATGTATACATGTATACATACATACATACATACATATATACATACACACAGTCGTCATCTTAAATGCAAAAGTCTGGGAGTTCAGTTCCCAGGACAGGTTGAAACCTTGACAGCCATCCCTCTCTGAGGAGTCCCAATAAGGACAAAGTGGCCACACAGGGATTCCTGGGGATCCATAGATCAGATGACCTGAAAGGAGGGGGAGTGATGAGGATCAGGAAATAATTCCCTCAGTAGATACAAAGGTCTCCCTTTTAACCAGAGAACAAGCAGAGGAAACCTACAAATGACTCCTAGGAGATCATTTATTTGGAGATAAATTGGCATTTTGTGGAGTGTTGATCAACCTCCCACCATGCAAGGCGTGGCTTCTCTACTTGGGGCTGTAGACCTCCACTTCACAGATGGTCAAGTAGTTCTCCCCAGGTAAGTGGACACTGATGTAGCGGCCTTGCTTCCCGTTGCAGTTGATGGTGGTGATGGAGCCTCGGCTGGTGTTCAGGATAATCCCACAGCTGTGGGGCAAGAGAGGTCACGTTAGGAGAGCAGCCCTGCTGGTCACCCCAAGCTCACCCTGAGGACACAGCCCCCCCCCTCGACTCCTCCAGGGCAGCCCCATTTCAGCATCTGTCCAGACCTCGCGACCTCCGCTGCCTCTGGTGTTGGGCCTCCCTTCTGCCTCTGATATTCCGATTGATTGGAGATATTGACCGAGTGGGAAGACCTATTGAGGGGATTCCCCGGGGTGTGGTTCTTTGATTGGCGCTTTTTTAGAGGCTTTTTTAAACAGTTAAGCACTAAGCCGAGTCATCCACTGTGACTCTGGCAGCAACTACCTCAGCCTTTTATTTCCTTTTATTTATTTTTTCTTTTCATGATCCAGGGGTGAGGCTCTTCTCCCCTGCCTCCCCTGACTGCACGCCACTGTTGACAGCAGTATTCACACAGTCCCGTCCCCCACCCCAACAATTGAGACCACAACTTAGCCAGTTGGTATCAGTTCTTTCCCCGTCTCTTGGGGGAGCAAGGAGGGGGTGATTTCACAATCTCCACACCAATGGACTCAGGACACCTTGGCCCCAGGACAAAGTCGGCATCTCAACAGCACCCCAAAGTCACCTGCTCTGTCTGTGGAGTCTGTCTCTTCCGTCAATGCCCTAATTACACGGAGGACCCCAGTTGGGGATGACTCAAAGCGACTTACAGGGGGTTGGCTCTTCCATGGTCCTCCAGAGAGTCTCCTAAGCGGACCTCCGCTTCAAACAGCCTTTCGCCACAGCAGTCCTGCCGGTTTTTCACCACCACCACCGAGATTTTATGAGACTTCCCGAGGTCCACCAACCACCAGGGGTTTCTCTCCAAGTTAGTGTGGGTACAGGAGGCACCGATCCACATCCCGTTGCAGTTCCCATCCACAGCTTTCTCTGGTGGTCCACCATACTCATTGGAGTAGATGGAGGACTGGGAGGTCGGCTTCCCTAAGGCCAAATTATTTGGCTTTGAATCTGCAGGAAAGAATGGAGGAGACCCTTCAAGCAGAGAATGATTGGGAGGAGGAGGAGGAGGAGGAGGAGGAGGAGGAGGAGGAGGAGTGGTGCAAGGCCACAAGTGCAATGCTACGTTCCTTTGCTCTTGGGGGAGGAACCCCTTGGCCTCCTTTTCTTCCACTCCCAGAGAAGATCCGGACCTCATCACAGTAGATTCAAAGAGATCTACATCAAGCGGCCTTTTACCCTGTGATGCTACCACCCGAGTGATTGGTTCACAGCCACCGGACAGACTAGGGAGAGGAAATTTCCGGCTGGCCTGAAGTGCTGGGGGCATTGGCACCCCTCCCCCAGTTTATCTTCTATTGGCTTGTTCCCCTGCAAGTGCCCCCAGGGCCCCCCCGGAGGCTCTGAAGTGTGGGCATGGGTTAGAGAAACAGAGAACACACATCAAGAGAACAGAACGCCAAGGGCCGAGGTTGTTGGGAGACATACACGCTGGAGTCCCTGCTCCCAAGGACCTCTCACAATGGCTGTGCAACAGACGAGGGAGGTTCGGGGGTCTCGTGGCCGTTTTTCCCTTCAGTCAACGACCGTGGGAAGTGTTGCAGGCAGTGTGGTGGTATAAGACTAAGAGGAGAGTCTGGGAGAGGACGACTGGATGTTGAGATGGCAGGACCACCCCAATATCCACACACACAAACACACAAAGGTCTTTACGTGGTTCTTACCTTCAGGTGGAGGCCTGCAACTCTGAGCTGCTGCAGGGCCTGCCAGGAGGGTCGTGGCCAGCAGAGCCCCCCAGACGATGAGCTTCATCCTGCAAGCGAGGAGGGGAGAGATCAGGGAGGGCGTGGAATGAGCAGCTGGCTGCCTCTACTCCACACACCTGAGCACCAGGACTGGCCATGGAGACCTGCCACTCACCTCCTTCCGTCTCTTGGCGATGTCCAGAGGGCTGGAAGTCCTTCCTGGAGGGTGAACAAGGAGAGCTTCTTTCCACCAGCAGGTGCTTCAGGTGAGCCCTGGGCCTCCCTCTGACCAGCCTCGGTTTTATTCCCTTCCTCCCAGGTGGGGCTGACCTGACTCACAAAGTCCAAGCCAATCAGGAAGCTCTCAGCAAACACTAAAACCAGCACTGAATTTCACAAGGGGGGCAGTTTGCTTAGTTTTACAAGCAGGCCAAAATCATTCTCAAGGTTTTTATTTTAAGAAAACCGTGGCTGCGTCAACTCAGCCAACTATTCATTATTTTCTCCATAATTCTCTTCTCCAATCCCATCTCCTTCTCCACGTGGTTATTACGTCTGTTGAAGACCCAAGGGTGAGGAGCAACGTTCTCCAACAGGTTCTGGTCTCCTGCAGGACCCAGGATCCTCAAGAACTGGGCCCTTCCAGGAGAGGACCCTCAAGGTCCTTTGATCCCCCCTGACCCCATCATTTTCAGAAGATGCCACCCTCAGAGCTTGAAAGTCCCTAGGACAAGCTCTGCTCTAGCAATGTCCATCAAAGTGGGGACTCCCTGTTCATAGGAGACCAGGAGGAAGGTTCTGGTCTTAGGCATTGTCTCCACAGACTTTCTTAAAACTCACCTGGAGTCTGTCACCAACCAGATGAATTTTCACAGCCGCTCCTCTTCAAACTGCGATTTCTGCAAAACGTTGAACTTCTTCTGTAGCAGATATTTTTCACTCCCTTCCTTCAACCAGCCAGTGGAAAGCAGCAGAGCTCCTGCTGAAAACCAGGGGCCCAATCAAGACCGGGTTTCCCCCCTACTTCTTGGGTGTTGGCAGTGGGGGGAGAGGACACGTTACACAACCCTCGTTCTACAGGATCCCCCCCCCTCCTCTTTCCACGTGTTCAGGGATTCTTCTGGACAGGGACATAATATTCTTCCTGGCCAGATGCCAACTGGTTTCCACATCAGAACCTCATCATTGACTGTGAGCAAAGAGCAACATGAATGTTGTTTTTTGCAAGAACCACCCATGCTCACACCTCCAAAGTCAACACAATTTCTGGTAGCTGAAAGAACCAGATCGCTTCCTCCAAATCCTGAAAGGCGCTATTATCTAAGAAGTGATTACAGTCTCTTCTGGAGTACAAGAAGCACCAAGATTTTGAAGAGGCAAATTTAAAAAAAAGTTTTTGCACTATGCGGATCTCCCAAAAATGGCCTGTTTTTCGTGAAAACGGGCCTGGACTGTTTTTTGGGGGGAGGGGCAGGTACGACGGGAGCTTCAGGGCTTGCCATTACCAGGGAAGGAGGGTTCGCTACGCCACAGCGATCCCTCGTTCCGGCCCTGACAGCTCAACTCAAGGACCAAGTGGCAAGAGATGTCAGGGCCCTGGTCTCAGGTTGCTGTTGCTAAATGCCAGGTCTGCGATTCGTAAAGCTCCCCTCGTCCGGGACTTAATATTAGACGAGGGGGAAGATCTGGCAGGTATTACTGAAACCTGGCTGGGCCATGAGGGAGGAGTCCCCCTCTCAGAAATGTGCCCAGAAGGGTTTCAGGTGCTCCACCAACCACGACACCAGTGAAGGGGTGGGGGAGTGGCACCTGTCATCCGAGAATCATTAGTTCCTCATGGGATCCCTGCTCCGGAGACTGTCGGGTGTGAGTCCCTTCTGTTGAAGCTGGACCTAGGGGATCAAGTGGGCTTGTTTCTAACGTACCTACCTCCCAGCTGCATTACAACAGCCCTGCCTGCGCTCCTAGAGTCAGTAGCCGGACTGACGGTTGAATTCCTCAGACTGATAGTTCTGGGGGACTTCAATCTGCCATCTCTCGGCGATCGCTCTGATGGGGCGCAAGAGTTCATGGCTTCCATGACAACCATGGACTTGACCCAGGTATTTCAGGGTCCGACTCATACAGCGGGACAAACGCTCAACCTTGTGTTTCTCTCGGAGCAGTGGAGATGTGATCTGGAACTGAAAGGCATAGAGATCTCGCCCTTGTCATGGTCAGTCACTTCCTATTGAGGCTGGATTTTCAGAAACTACTCCCCCACTGCAGGGAGGTGGAGCCGATTAAATGGTTCTGCCCCAGGCACCTGATGGGCCCATTGGGATTTCAGACGGAGCTTGGAAAGACACCTGACTCTCTTGCCCACAATCCGACAGAGTCCTTGGTCGCTGCTTGGAATATAGCGGCGGCTGGAGCTCTTGACCGGATTGTGCCTTTGCGGCCTCTCTGCGGCAGTGGATCCAGGAGGGCCCCTTGGTTTACCGAGGAACTCCGGGAGATGAAGCGCCAGAAGAGAAGCCTAGAGCGATGCTGGAGGGCCAGTAACTCCAAATCCGACCGAACACAGCTAAGAGCCTTGATTAGGACTTACTTAGTGGCGATACGGGCAGCAAAATGTGCTCATTTTTCCGCTCTTATTGCGTCTGCAGAATCTCGCCCGGCCGCCCTATTTAGGATAACCCGCTCCCTCCTGAAAGGGAGGGATGCAGGGGAACTCTTACAGGGAAGAGCTGAGGAATTTGTTCAGTTTCTGTCGGACAAAGTCGCTCAGATTCGGACGGAACTGGACTCCACTTGGACAGTACCAGCCGAGATGCCGAGGGTGGGCCTTGATCGGAGTTCTTGGAGCGAGTTCCAGCTTGTCACTCCTGATGAAGTGGACAAGGCCATGGGAGCAGTGAGTGCCTCCACCTGCTTACTGGACCCGTGCCCCTCCTGGCTGGTCTCAACCAGCAGGGAGGTAACACGAGGCTGGCTCCAGAGGATTGTTAACAGCTCTCTACAGGAGGGATCTTTCCTGCAGCCTTTAAAGGATGTGGTGGTAAGACCCCTCCTTAAGAAACCTTCTCTAGATCCAGCTATCCTTAAAAACTACCGTCCAGTCTCCAACCTCCCCTTTGTAGGGAAGGTTGTGGTGGCCTTTCAACTCCGACGGACCTTGGATGAAGCAGATTATCTAGATCCCTTCCAGTCGGGTTTCAGGCCTGGTTACTCCACCGAAACTGCTTTGGTCGCGCTGACCGATGATCTCTGGCGGGCCAGGGATAGAGGACATTCCTCTATCCTGGTACTTCTTGATCTCTCAGCAGCCTTCGATACCATCGACCATGGTATCCTTCTGCGACGACTGGGGGAGGTGGGAGTGGGAGGCACCGTTTTACGGTGGTTCTCCTCTTACCTCTCAGACAGGTCGCAGTCGGTGTTGGTTGGAGGACAGAGGTTGACCCCTAGGCCCCTTAAATATGGGGTGCCGCAGGGCTCGGTCCTGTCCCCCCTCCTATTTAATATCTACATGAAGCCCCTGGGGGAGATCATTCGCCGGCACGGGATTAAATACCACCAATATGTGGACGATACACAGTTGTATCTGTCTGCCCCGTGCCAACTCAGCGAAGTGGTGGAAGTGATATGCCAGTGCCTGGAGGCTGTTAGAGTCTGGATGGGAGTAAACAAGCTGGCACTCAATCCAGACAAGACCGAGTGGCTATTGATGTTGCCCCCCAAGGATCGTCCAGATATTACATCTCTTAGCTTGGGGGGTGAAATCTTATACCCCTCAGAGAGGGTCCGCAACTTGGGTGTCCTCCTGGATTCACAGCTGACATTAGAACACCATCTGTCGGCTGTGACCAGGGGGGCTTTTGCCCAGGTTCGCCTGGTGCACCAGTTGCGGCCCTACCTGGACCGGGAGGCACTTCGAATGGTCACTCATGCCCTCGTCACCTCAAGGCTTGACTACTGCAATGCGCTCTACATGGGGCTGCCCCTGAAGAGTGTTCGGAGACTACAGATGGTCCAGAATGCAGCCGTGTGAGCGATATCGGGTGTACCTAGATACACCCATGTTACACCTATCCTCCGCGAGCTGCACTAGCTTCCTATCGGTCTCTGGAAGCGCTTCAAGGTGCTGGTTATCACCTTTAAATGGCCTAGGACCTGGATATCTGCGAGACCGCCTCCTGCCACATACCTCCCACTGGCCGATAAGAACTCACAGGCTGGGCCTCCTCTGGGTGCCGTCGACCGGACAATGCCGGCTGGCGACCCCTCGGGGGAGGGCCTTCTCTGTAGCTGCTCCGGCCCTGTGGAACGATCTACCCGCAGAGATCCGGACCCTTCCCACTCTCTCGGACTTCCGAAAAGCCACTAAAACCTGGCTATTCCGGCAGGCCTGGGGCTGTTGACCCATGAATGAGGTCCAGCCCCCATCTAGGTTTGAGTGTATGGTGTGTTGCTTTTAAGAGCCAAGGTGGCGCAGTGGTTAAATGCAGCACTGCAGGCTACTGCTAGATCAGCAGGTCAGCGGTTCAAATCTCACCGGCTCAGGGTTGACTCAGCCTTCCATCCTTCTGAGGTGGGTAAAATGAGGACCCAGAGTGTGGGGGGCAATATGCTGACTCTGTAAACCGCTTAGAGAGGGCTGAAAGCCCTATGAAGCGGTATATAAGTCTACTGCTATTGCTATAATGCTATAAAATCTGTTTCGTTTTTCCCTATATTTTATTTTTTTTATTTTACTCTTGTATTTGTAAGCCGCCCTGAGTCCTACGGGATTGGGCAGCATATAAATTTATTAAATTACAATTACAATTACAATTTTTTAAAAGGGGCATGCATAGCCTTTAGGAGGCTTGTAGCGTGCTCCTTGGGGCTGCCTTCCCCAGTCCCCAGGAGCCCTTTGCAGGCCTCCCAAACCCTCTGCACGCCCATTTTTGTGAAGGGGGGGGGGCAAAAATGCTGTATTCAGTGTATAAGATGCACCCAGGTTTTCACCCCCTTTTTTGAGGGAAAAAGGTGCATCTTATACTCTGAAAAATACGGTACTTACAAATGAAAGTCAGACAAAAGCTTCCTGGGAATGAAAGTGAACCACACTGAGATTCCTCACTGAAGGAAATGTTGGGCTCCGGTTCACCGATATCTGTGTAAAGTAGCCAAAATGCCGTCCAACTGAACAGGAGGATGGACTAGATGGCCTCTGAGGGAAATGCCAGGTAAGTGAAGGACACCTGCTTTCGGGGGACAGGAGACTCCTGGTTTGTACGATGAATGTGCTGCTATGTACCTGGAGAGGTATATATACTCTATAAAGCCCTAGTAAGGCCATAACTAGAATCCTCCATCCTGGTTTGGTCACCCCACTACAAAAATATGTTGAGAGACTCTGGAAAGAGTGCAGAGAAGAGCCACCAAGAGGATTAGGGGACTGGAGGCTAAAACATATGAAGAACGGTTGCAGGAACTGGGTACGTCTAGTTGAATGAAAAGAAGGACTAGGAGAGACATGATAGCAGTCTTCCAATCTCTCAGGGGTTGCCACAAAGAAGAGGGAGTCAAACTATTCTCCAAGGCACCTGAAGGCAGGACAAGAAGCAATGGGTGGAAACTGATCAAGGAGAGAAGGAACCTGGAAATAAGGAGGAATTTTCTGACTGGGAAAACCATCAAGCCGTGGAACAGACGTTGCCTTCGGAAGTTGGAAGCTCTCAAGAAGAGACTGGATATCCACTTGTCAGAAATTGTGTAGGGTCTCCTGCTTGGGTGGGGGGGTTGGACTAGATGGCCTCCAAGGTCCCTTCCAACTCTGTTATTCTATTATCATTCTATTATTATATCAGCCACTGTTGAGCTCTGTTGACTGTAATGAGACCAACTGGGGGCCAACAGCCACAGAGTTGGGGGGTGGGGTGGGGTCCTCACAAAATGTGAGAGTTGGGGATTGAGGGGGAGGGGATCCCCTCATTCATGAAGTGCCACCTGCTTCCTTGGTCCAACAGGGGGAACAAGGCCACCTTGGCTAGTTGGTTGAATTTACGCCCTAATTTTCCTCCAGGAAAACCAAGGGGGCTTCTTGGGAAATCTCCATTGACTGGCGGTGAAGGGAAGAGCCTCCGTCAGGTAAATATTGGGCTGTGAGGAAAGGAGAATGGCTCAAAATGGCGCTGGGTTTCTCCAGATGAGGGTGGATGTGCTCCCATATCAGCCCTTGGATTGCTATACAAGGCTAGCTGGGCCCTATGGAAGGCAGGATGGCAGACGTGTGGCCCATTGGAGGGTATCCCTCCGCCTTGACTCGTGGAGTCCTTGGTGCTCTCTGAGCTTGGTGGTTCTGTTGCCTTGTGACATTGTGGTGTTTGCCTGCATGGAGACAGCCAAACTCAGGGAGCAGCAAGGACACCACTTGATGGACTGTGGAGGCTGATGGAGAAGCTCAGTCCCCAAACTCCTCTGTGGAAAAGGAGGAAGCCCCACATCTGAACTCGATCCCAGGTGACCCCAGACATGCTGTTGTCTTGTGACATGACACAGGCGGTTTCCCAGCCTCAGAGGCTTTTGCACTTCCTGGTCAAGCTCAGCTTTGAGGGAATCCTTTGAGGCGATGCTCTGAAGCGCCATCAGAATGGTACATGCGGTCCATCTTCCGTTAAATTCTCAAGGAGAGGCATAGAGGGGTTGGGTTAGGCTTTGCCCCCCTGTAAGGGAGTTTACATGACCCCCCCTCTGTTTTTGCACAGTGTACAACCTGTATGACTCTCTCCATCCGTCCATCTATTCATATATCCATCCTTCCATCCATTTATCCCTCCCTCCCTCCCTCCCTTATATATATTTATATATATATAAATCCTTCCATCCATCCAATCTTCCATCCTTCCTTTCATACATACATACATAGACACATTCGTCCTCTTAAATGCAAAAGTCTGGGAGTTCAGTTCCCAGGACAGGTTGAAACCTTGACAGCCATCCCTCTCTGAGGAGTCCCAATAAGGACAAAGGGGCCACACAGGGATTCCTGGGGATCGATAGATCAGATGACCTGAAAGGAGGGGGAGTGATGAGGATCAGGGAATAATTCCCTCCGTAGATACAAAGGTCTCCCTTTTAACCAAAGAACAAACAGAGGAAACCTACAAATGCCTCCTAGGAGATCATTTATTTGGAGATAAATTGGCATTTCGTGGCAGCATTGATCAACACCCCCCGCCCCCATGCAAGGCGTGGCTTCTCTACTTGGGGCCATAGGCCTCCAGTTCACAGATGGTCAAGGCGCCCTCCCTGGGTAAGTGGACACTGATGTAGCGGCCTTGCTTCCCGTTGCAGTTGATGGTGGTGATGGAGCCTCGGCTGGTGTTCAGGATAATCCCACAGCTGTGGGGCAAGAGAGGTCACATTAGGAGAGCAGCCCTGCTGGTCACCCCAAACTCACCCTGAGGACACAGCCCCCCCCGACTCTTCCAGGGCAGCCCCATTTCAGCAGCTGTCCAGACCTCGCGACCTCCGCTGCCTCTGATGTTGGGCCTCCCTTGTGCCTCTGATATTCCAATTAATTAGAGACATTAACCTCGTTGATCAAAGTACAAAGGTGCTTTTGCAGGGAATGGTTTTTAATAAAACATTGTTTTCTGAGGGTCATCATCTTGAGTTTTTTCAAACCAGCCTTGAAGAATTCTGCCGGAAAGCATGAGAAATCAGGAGATCCGTGGAGTTCAAAGATTATACAGGTGCATTGAAAGCGAACTGGCTGTAGATAAAAGCCAGCAGAATTCAAGGTGGGCTGGTCTAGGATCTCTTGTGGGCATGAAAGGATGCAAGGCGTCTTTGACACCCCCTCCCCTCCCTCCCTCGGGCTCAGCCTGGTCATCTCCTACAGCTGCGGTCATTTTTGGTCCTGCTGTGAAGAATGCTACAGTGGTCATCAAGGGCCACATGGATTTATCCAACCCAGTTTTCTCCCTGACCTGGATGGCTGCCTTGGCCAAATCCATCCACTGCACCTGGGCAGCTAATCAGTTCAAATAAACATATAAATAAAATCCCAGATCTAACGAGAGAGAGAGAAGGGAAACCTGAGCCATTTATTCCCCCACAACTGAACTTCTTTCTTTTGCTCTCTTGTTGGGGGGTTATTTACCCAGTTCAGAAGGAACCCATGTTCTAGATTTGCAACATATTAGATAGAAAAAATTAACAATCAGGTGGAGTTCGCACAGTCCCCCCAACCATTGAGACCACAATTGTTAGCCAGTTGGTATCAGTTCTTTCCGTGTCTCTTGGGGGAGCAAGGAGGGAGGTGATCTCACAATCTCCACACCAATGGACTCAGGACACCTTGGTCCCCAGGACAAAGTCGGCATCTCAACAGCACCCCAAAGTCACCTGCTCTGGCTGTGGATTCTGTCTCTTCCGTCAATGCCCTAATTACATGGAGGACCCCAGTTGGGGATGACTCAAAGCGACTTACAGAGGGTTGGCTCTTCCATGGTCCTCCAGAGAGTCTCCTAAGCGGACCTCCGCTTCAAACAGCCTTTCGCCACAGCAGTCCTGCCGGTTTTTCACCACCACCACCGAGATTTTATGAGACTCCCCCAGGTCCACCAACCACCAGGGGTTTCTGTCCAAGTTAGTGTGGGTACAGGAGGCACCGATCCACATCCCGTTGCAATTCCCATCCACAGCTTTCTCTGGTGGTCCACCATACTCATTGGGGTAGATGGAGGACTGGGAGGTCGGCTTCCCTAAGGCCAAATTATTTGGCTTTGAATCTGCAGGAAAGAATGGAGGAGACCCTTCAAGCAGAGAATGGTTGGGAGGAGGAGGAGGAGGAGGAGGAAGAGGAGGAGGAGGAGGAGGAAGGAGGAGAGGTGCAAAGCCACAAGCGCAATGTTTTGGGGACACAAGGAGTAAGTTTTGAAGACTGGGAAATGGGTTGAAAGAATGTTGAGATGGCAGGACCAACCCAATAGCCACACACACAAACACACAAAGGTCTTTACGTGGTTCTTACTTTCAGGTGGAGGCCTGCAACTCTGAGCTGCTGCAGGGCCTGCCAGGAGGATCGTGGCCAGCAGAGCCCCCCAGATGATGAGCTTCATCCTGCAAGCGAGGAGGGGAGAGATCAGGGAAGGCGTGGAATGAGCAGCTGGCTGCCTCTACTCCACACACCTGAGCATCAGGACTGGCCATGGAGACCCAGAGGAAGGCTGGAGGCACTTTCAAGGTTCTTCCATTCTCCCAGAGGACCATCAAGAGCGTCCCAGAAATTGCTCCTCTGCCTCTTCCCTCACCTGGCCTTCCCCACACGCTTATGTCAGTCCCATTGAAAAAATCAAGGTGGGTTTATTGAAGTCTCTCTCTCATCTGCTCACTTTCTCGGGCCATCCCATAATTCCACCCACCCCTCCTTCAAGAACTCGCTCAGTGGTTGGTTCTTCCTTCTTTCCCCGCCACTCACCTCCTTCGGTCTCTTGGCGATGTCCAGAGGGCTGGAAGTCCTTCCTGGAGGGTGAACAAGGAGAGCTTCTTTCCACCAGCAGGTGCTTCAGGTGAGTGTGGACCTCCCTCTGACCAGCCTCGGTTTTATTCCCTTCCTCCCAGGTGGGACTGACCTGACTCACAAAGTCCAAGCCAATCAGGAAGCTCTCAGCAAACACTAAAGCCAACACTGAATTTCACAAGGGGGCAGTTTGCTTAGTTTTACAAGCAGACCAAAATCATTCTCAAGGTTTTTATTTTAAGAAAACGATGGCTGCGTCAACTCAGCCAACTATTCATTATTTTCTCCATAATTCTCTTCTCCAATCCCATCTCCTTCTCCACGTAAATAGAAAGATTGGCTATCGTCTCTGTGGTTATTGCGTCTGTTGAAGACCCAAGGGTGAGGAGCAACGTTCTCCAACAGGTTCTGGTCTCCTGCAGGACCCAGGATCCTCAAGAATTGGGCCCTTCCAGGAGAGGACCCTCAAGGTCCTTTGATCCCCCCCCTGACCCCATCATTTTCAGAAGATGCCACCCTCAGAGCTTGAAAGTCCCTAGGACAAGCTCTGCTCTAGCAATGTCCATCAAAGTGGGTTCTCCCTGTTCATAGGAGACCAGGAGGAAGGTTCTGGTCTTAGGCATTGTCTCCACAGACTTCCTTAAAACTCACCTGGAGTCTGTCACCAACCAGATGAATTTTCACAGCCGCTCCTCTTCAAACGGCGATTTCTGCAAAACGTTGAACTTCTTCTGTAGCAGATATTTTTCACTCCCTTCCTTCAACCAGCCAGTGGAAAGCAGCAGAGCTCCTGCTGAAAACCAGGGACCCAATCAAGACCGGGTTTCCCCCCTACTTCTTGGGTGTTGGCAGTGGGGGGAGAGGACACGCTACACAACCCTCGTTCCACAGGATCCCCCCCCTCCTCTTTCCACGTGTTCAGGGATTCTTCTGGACGGACATAATATTCTTTCTGGCCAGATGCCAACTGGTTTGCACATCAGAACCTCATCATTGTCTGTGAGCAAAGAGCAACATGAATTTGTATTTGCAAGAACCACCCATGCTCACACCTCCAAAGTCAACAAAATTTCTGGTAGCTGAAAGGATCAGATTGCTTCCTCTGGATCCTGAAAGGTGCTATTACATAAGAAGTGATTACAGTCTCTTCTGGCGTATAAGAAGCACCAAGATTTTGAAGAGGCAAATTTTAAAAAAAGTTTTTGCACTCTGTGGACCTCCCAAAAATGGCCCGTTTTTCATGAAAACAGGCCTGTGTTTTTTGTTTTTTTTAAAGGGCACGCATAGCCTTTAGGAGGCTTGTAGAGTGCTCCTCGGGGCTGGGCCCCCCCATAAACGAGGGGAAAAGGGCCTGTTTTTCACTCATTTTTTGCCCTCCCCAGCCCCCTGGAGCCCTTTGCAGGCCTCCCAAACCCTCTGCATAACACAGTATTGCAGCAAACAGATGCTCAGCAGAGGGTTGGCCTGAGGGGAAACTATAGGGGTGTGGGGTTTTTAAAAAAAAATACTTTGATTGTTCTATCAAGGAAAATGCCTAATTTTGCTCCCTTGTGCCTCAGTTTCTCTAAGGGAAGGATTGAGTCCATCTTCTTTGCTGTTTCCCTCTCGGGACAAAATCCCTTTGGAAGGCATCTTTCCCACTTCGAGAGCATCTTTTTCATGGTGAAGTGGCCAGAAGGCCATGTACCAAATCCAAGCAGAGAAAAATACCTGCCACAGCCAGGTGGCCTCATATCAGGGGCTCAACTGCAGTCCTGACGGAACCCGTGTTCTAGACTGGCGACATGCGTATTAGCAGAATGTAACCCATCCGGTGGAGTTCACACAGACAGACCCCAAAGTAACTGGGACCACGATTGAGTCAGGTGAGTGGCTGGCATCAGCCCAACGTCAGCACTTTCCTCTGTCTTTTGGGGGAGCGAGGAGGAATCTCCACACCAGTAGAGTCAGGGCCAAAGTTGGCACCTGATACTCAACAGAACCCCAAAATCATCCACACACGTAGCTGTGGATTCCCACTTTAGATAATGTGACCTATGTAAAATTTGGAGGAGACCACTGGGTTATTGAGATGGCCAAGACTGCGCCTGTATCCCCACACATGGGTCTTCTGGTAGTTCTGACCTTCTGGTGGGGTTCTAAAAATCTGCACTGCTGCAGGGCCTGCCAGGAGGGTCACGGCCCCCAGAGCCCCCCAGACGATGAGCTTCATCCTGCAAGCGAGGACGGGAGAGATCAGGAAAGGCGTGGCAGGGCCACGTAGGGACCAGGAGGTGCTGGCTTCCTCTACTCCACACACCTGAGCACCAGGACTGGCCATGGAGACCCAGAGGAAGGTTGGAGGTACTTTCAAGGGTCTGCCATTCTCCCAGAGGAGGATTCCTGGAATTGCTCCTCTGCCTGTTTCCTCACCTGCTCTACTCCATCCTATATATGTCCCTTCAGGTGAGTTGTTGAAAGGTGAGAAGGCCTGTGTCTTTGGCAGTGGAACAGTTGGCCTCCAGAAACCGTGGGCCCTCCAACACTCCAACGTGTTTTAAAGAAGGGTCTAGACAGCCACTCATCTAAAATGGTATGGGTTCTCCTGCTTGAGGAGGGGGCTGGACTAGAAGACCTCCAAGGTGTCTTCCCACTCGTTCTATTCACCTGGAGTCTCTCACTTGGCCAACCAAATGGAGGTGAGCTTTCAAGGTTGCTTGAAAGCCGCAATTTCTCCAGAATAGGGAAATTGTTCCGCAGAGGGCTCTTTTCCTGGGGCAACTCCTCCAGAGAGCCTGCCAGCCAGTGGGAAGGGGCAGCGCTTGTGCTGGAGACCAGGGACCCAATCCAGACCAGGTTTCAGGTCCCCCACAAGTGGTTTTCCCATTGTTCCTCAGTGTTGACAGTGGGCGAAGGCCATGTTACACACTCCACATTCCACAGGATTCCTTCCGTGTGTTAAGCAACTTCTTGAGAGGAAAACCCAACCATACTCCACACCTCCAAAGTCAACACAAGCCAGCAGTTTGCAGGTGCTGGAGAGAACCTGATCGCTTGCCCGCAATCTCCCTAGAACATGAGAAGAGAATATTTCCAAATTAAAGTTTAAAAAAAAATCTTCCTGGCAATAAATAACAATGAAGTGCTTTACCGAGGAAAATGTTGAGTTCTTGTTCATTGATGTGTTTGAAAAGTAACCAGAAAGCCGTCTTTTGAAGACAATCAACTGAACAGGAAGCTGGACTTGATGGCCCCCCAAGAGGAGCTTCCAAAATGCCATATAAGTGAAGGACAACTGCTTTCCGGGGACAGGAGACTCCTGGTTTGTACGATGAATGTACTGCTATGTACCTGGACGAGTAAGAGGATAGTAAGAACTACTCCCACCTCTGATCACCTGGGCTTTCCATTCACCCAAGTCTGGCCTGATGAGTGCCAGCAATACCCTTTACAGAATAACAGAGTTGGAAGGGATCTTGAAGGTCATCTAGTTCAACCCCCCACTACCCAAGCAGGAGACCCTGCACCATTTCTGACAAATGGCAGTCCAGTATCTTCTTGAAAGCCTCCAGTGATGAAGCTACCACAACTTCCGAAGGCAACTTCTGTTCCATGGGTTCATTGTTCTCCCTGTCAGAAAATTTCTCCTTACTTCCAGGGGTTAGGTTTAGGTGTTAATTTTAGGTTTAGCGTTTACAGCGTACTTCTGTCTCCGCACTTTTGTTGCGCTGTTGATGACGTCAGCTACGCGGTTTCGTCGAGCGCGGTTTAGTCGAACGCGGTTTTGTGGTGGAACCGGATTCCCTTGTGGGACCCTTCATAATTTAACTGATGGTTTCCATCTGCTGGCCCATCCCAAAGCTTGGTGGTTATGTTTGTCTCCTAACCTTGCACACAATGCAGACAGAAGCAATAAAACAAAGTCAGGATAGATTTTACAAGAGCTTATTTCAATAATGGACCCTCCCCACTCTCACGGCCTTCAAAAAGTCTATTAAGACCTGGCTTTTCCGGCAGGCCTGGGGCTGTTGACCTATTGAATGAGGTCCAGTCCCACTACGGTTGAGTGAGTGTTGTGTTTTAACCTACTTTGTCTTTTACGTTTAAAACTTTTTAGTACTTTTAAAATTGTCTTTTATGTAAGCCGCCCGGAGTCCTTCGGGATTGGGCGGCATATAAATTTATTAAACTTAAACTTAGAGGGAGCTTAGGAAGCATCAAGGGGGAAATCCCTTTGAATCTTAAAGGGGAAAACAACACAAGAAGTTTGGGAAAATTCTGAAAAATGAGATTATAAAAGCCCAGTCTAGCACAAGACCACTGAAAAAGATAAATGAAAAACCTTGACCTTTTTCTTGTTTGGCACATTTTGAGAGATTTGTTATTATTATTTCTTTTATTCATTAAACATGAAACTCAGTTAACTGAACATTTAATGATGTGTCACAAATAATGGTTGAAAAGGGTTGCTGCCAGCGTCTTAGGTATCAACTAAGCATCAAGCATCTTCTTAAAATCTATAATGTGCCTAGTAGTGCAGTTTTTTGCAGTTTTCCGCTGGTGCTATTGCAGGAAGCTGCAATTTCTTTATGTGTTTTGTAACATTCTTGGACATGGTACCAAGTGCCCCAATGACAATGTGTATCACTGTTGCATGTTTCATCCATAGCCATGTAGTTGCAATAGCCAGATCACAATATTTCGTGATTTTTCCCCAGTTCTTTTTCTTCGACTCTGGCGTCTCCTGGAACAGCGATAGGAATAAACTGTATGCTTCAGCCCTCTACAACTGTGATATATGAGTGGTGCAAATGGTTCCTGTACTCTGCAATTTTTCTCTGGAAATCCATTCCTACTCCCACAACATTCAAAGGGTGTCCATCCCAGATTGCATAGCTATAAGTCTATCAAGATTCTCAGTCATCCAGGTCATGGTTGTCCCAAAGTGGTTTTTCAGAGGCAACTGGACTTCCAGAGGAAAAACTGCAGATTAAAGGAACCAGGAGCACCACTCAGGTGACCCTCAGGACACAGATAAACCTCCAGGACTCTCTAAAAGGATGCAAACATCCAGCTGTCTGCAAGGAGCATAAATCCTTCCATTCCCCACCTTCCAGTCAGGGCTGAAGAAGCTCCTGGGATGAGTAGCAAAACGTCTTCAAAGCAAAAAAAAAACAAGGAAGTCCAGTTGCCCCCTGAAAAAGCTCCTTTGGACAGCCATGACCTGGAGGACGGAGAATCTCTACAGTGTCTGCATGGAGACAGTGAAGCTCAGGAAGAACCAAGGACTCCACTTGATGGACTGTGGAGGCTGCTGGAGAAGCTCAGTCCCCCAGCTCCTCTGTGGAAAAGGAGGAAGCCCCACATCTGAACCAATGTTCCCTCTAGGTTTTTTCCAGTGTGTGCGGAAAAGTATGGCGTTTGAGCGGCACATTTTCATGCCTGAGCACCTGAATTTTTTTCACAGATGTTTCACAGAGCAATTGATTTGTAGGATCCGAATTGGAATGGAGAAAAATGGTTTTGTGCATGCGTGAGTGTGTGTGTGTGTGTGTGTTTGAGTGAGCGACGGATCCGGTAAGGGAACTGCGCCTATTTAGAAAAGATAAATTATTGCAAACATGATCAATCAAAGATAAGTATGGGGACAGGTTGGGCAGTAGAGAGAAAGTGAAAAAAGAGTGGGAGAGAGGAAGAGAGGAAGAAAAAAGAGGGAAGAGAGACAGAAAGAGACAGAGAAGGAGAGAGAAAGTGACAGAAGAGTGGGAAAGAAGGAGAGACAAAGATAGACAAAGAGACAGAGGGTGAGAGAGAGAGAAAGAGACAAAGAGGAGAGAGAAAGGAGGAGAGAAAGTGACAGAAGGAAAGAGAAAGAGAAGGAGGATGAGAGAGACAGAAAGAGACAAAGAGGAGAGAGAAGGGAGAAGGAGAGAGAAAGTGAAGGAAGAATGGAAAAGAAGGAGAAAGAGAAAGAGGTTGAGAGAGACAGAGAGAGAGGCCCTGCCCACCCCAGAGACCCCCTGCAATTCTTCAGGCATCCTTGGCTCTCCACTGCCCTTGCGTCGGTCCAGAAATGGCATTCTGCCGGTTCGACCCCGTTCAGGCAAACCGGTAGCAGCAGCGGGAGGCTCCGCCCACACGCTCAGATGTCATCATGGATGCTCTGTGCATGCACAGAAACGCCCCACACGAGCTCCCAGTTCCGAACTGGTAGCGAAGGAAAGAGAAAACCATCACTGCCTTGGTCCCTGGGCCTTGAGCTGCCTGGATCCTTGACACACAAACACACACACCCCCATTCCTATGAGAGACTGGCAGAACATGGGAGAGGGAGGGAGGGAGAAAGGAAGGAAGGAAGGAAGGCCCAGATGCCAAGAGAGGTGACTATTTTAGAGGAGATGAGCGAATAAAGGAACAGGTCCGTTTCTGAGGTTCCTCAACAATTTTTTCCCATTTGTGGGCACCTGTCCAGGACAGGTGAGCTCGGGGCCTGTGTGTGCACAATTGCAAGATTTGTGTGTGAGTGCATGTGTGCCATAGCTCTCTGGGGCATCAACGGTATTGTGTGGCACCTGCAAGACTGGTCAATGTGTCATCATAGAAATGTTTGTCCACTTGAGTTTTCTGTATTTATTTAAAACATTTATATAGCCACCCATCTTGTACCAATCGTGGGAAAGTTGCCATTAAGGCTGGGGAAACAGTTGTCCACAGGAAGGACTGAAGGACTCTCTATAAAGCCTTAGGAAGGCCACACCTGGAGTCCTGCATCCAGTTTTGGTCACCACACCATAAAGAAGATGCTGAGACTCTGGAAAGAGGGCGGAGAAGAGCAACCAGGATGATGAGGGGATTGGAGGATAAAACATATGAAGAACGGTTGCAGGAACTGGGCCTGGCTAGTCTAGGGAAGAGAAGGACCAGGGGAGACATGATAGCATCTTCCAATAGTTTTTTCTCATTAAAGAGTTTTAATAAATTTTACAATTGTATACCCTTCCCCTTCCCTCCCTCCGTCCCAATCCCTCTTCTGGGCCTTGGTTAAGATCGTTCCAGTGCCGAGGCAGTTGGGGAGCCCGCCCACGTTCCCGGCACCGGCGCGGCCGCTCCCAGTAGCCGCCCCATCAACCAATGTTCCCTCTAAGTTTTTTTCAGTGTGAGCAGAAAAGTATAGTGTTTGAGCGTTACATTTTCATGCCTGAGCACCTGAATTTTTTTCACAGATGTCACCTAAGACAACAACGAAATTATTTGAAACTCAAAGTTATGTTTATTCAAGGGACCCGCTTAATTAAAAGTGTTCTATAATATCAGTATGACTTATAATACTGCAAGTCTGCAATATTAAAATACTTGTATAGGGGATCCCCGGGATCCCCCGAAGAGATCAAATCACAACCAGTATGCCACCTTCTTGGTATATTGTTTTTATTTTCATTGAGTTTTTAAAAATGAGCATTATTTCATCCTTTTTTTATTTTTGATTGGTATCTGCAATTTGTTTTAATTCTGTTCATACATAAAATATAAATGAAAAACCCAGTTCTCTTAAAAATCTTTTAAGTTCTTTGTGGTGCTCTCTTTTAGAATTGGCCAACTAATATTTCTGTTCCCCCAACTAATGCCAGGCAGAGTTAACTGGAAAAGTAATTTTTCATGAAGGGACATTTTCCTAGTATTTATGAATAATAATTCATATTTATATCTGGTAGGTTCAGCAGAGGATGACCAATTATTCTAAAGCTATTATTGTTGCTTGTATCTCCTAATTTCAATATTTTTCTTGACACTCAGTATATCTTGCAACTATTTGCATTTGGCAAATAAATAGGGTAAGTGATTATGCTTTTTAAAGACATTTAAGTAATTGATAATAATTAGTATTTTGCATGTTGTGCACAAAAGTATTGCGAGAGTATTCCATACTGGGGGAGACATTCCCCAAAACACAGCAGGAACAAAAAAGATAACATTCCCTCCCCCTCTCCTAAAAACCTTTCAACTGGAAAGTTCACAATAATTACATGCACTAACCTCTTAAAGGAGCCGTTGCAAATACCCATTTTTTACCGTTTTACTGAAATGTGAAAACTCAAGATAAATGTTTTTAATTCATTGCTAAGGAGGGAGGGGGCAGGGGGGTGTTTATTGTTTACTACTTTATTGAGGGCTCCAGACCGTCACCCACCGTCTTGCAAAAAGCATGATCTCACACCCACTAAAATCTCCCCCTCCGCCTCAGTTCATTATCCCTTTCTGCAGCCACTTTTCCGCCTCCCCCCCCCAAGATTCCCCCGCCAACACCAAGAGGAACAGGAAAAGAGGCGCCTTCTCTGCCCGCTGCCCCATTCCACTGTGCCCCGAAAGCCAGCCGGAACCCCCCCAAAGCGGCCGGTTAATGAGCTTCCCCACTTCAGTCAAGTGAAGCCTCGGCCAGGAGCGGGTGGGCGCAATCCAATCCGAATGGGAGCCAACACCCGTCGTTCGTTCCCTGCTGGCTTATATTGTCCTGGGAACCGGCAAGTGTGAGCAAGAGAGGGCGGGAAACGCCCGCTTTCTCTCCCCCGCCGCCTAAGTCCGGCTGCACAACCAACCACGGACCAAAACTTTCCCTGCCTCCGCCCCGAGAGTGGAGAGGTAGAACTTCTGTGACAGAAATCAGCCTGGATGTTCCGCAGCTTGGAGCAGAATCAGCAGGGACTCCAGCCGTTATGCAAAGAAAGCCCAGGAGCGCAAAAGTTAGCGCCGGGAGCGCAGAGTGGCCTCTCATCTAACAGGAAGTGTCACATTGAAAATCATGCGCGGCACTTGGAAACTGCTGCGCGGTGTTTCCATATTATGTGCGCACCTACGGCAAGGAGGGAGGGTGGCGAGGACCCGCCCTGGGGAAAGGGTGCCCAGCCTGGGGAGGGCAGCAGAGGCCGCCCTGAGAAGGTCCAAAGGGATTCTTGGTTAGATTGGTGGCCTGGCCTGTTGTCCAAATGTGGCTTAAATATCCCTGGTTCAAATTGGGTGCAAACCCAAAGCAGGAGTAGTTTACTCAAGCCTTCTCCTTCCCTTTGGTGAGGATCAGGTCCCGGACAGCAGCTCCTCCTGCCCTTTCTGCCACTAAAGGAAGCGGTCAGCAAGGGAGGACCAGGATGCCAGGATAACTGCCCACCCCCATCACTCCCGAAGGCCTCTCTGCCCATCATCAGATGCAGAAACGGGATGGGGCTTTTCGGCTTCTACCCTCCCGCCACGCCTGCTTCTCCGCCAAGGTTCCTCCTCCGGGGAGTCACCTCTAGCTTTTCCCCTCGGCTGACACGCCCCCGCGCATTTGCCCTGGCCTTCACCCACTTTACGACCTTTCTTGCCACTGTTGTTAAGCGACTAGTGGCAGTTCTTAAGTAAGTCACATGGTCGTTAAGTGAATCTGGCTTCCCTGTGGACTTCGTTGGTCAGGTCGCAAAAGGAGATCACGTGAATCTGGGACACAGAGCCCGTCATAAGTAAGAGTCAGTTGGATCACCTGACCATGGGGATGCTGCAACGGTCGTTAAGTGTGAAAAACAGTCATAAGTCCCCTTTTCATCCTGTAAAGTGGGTGAAAATTCACTGAACAGCTGCCTCGCTTTGCAACAGATATTTGAGGCTCAATGGTGGACATAGAGTAAGTCGAGGAGTCCCCTTACCCTTCCCTTACGAATGTGTCAATCACCGGTAATCCAGCAGGCCTTTGCTCTCAAATTCTCAATCTGACCCACAGTGATTGACACCCACTGTTGGACGATGGATTGAGTCAGATGCGTTGAAATTCACTTTAACAATGCTCTTGCTTAGCAACCAACCAAAATTTTGGGCACAATTGTTGCCATAAGTCAAGGACTATCTCTGCCTTTCTCAGCATGGCAGCCTTGCCTAGTGAACTCCTTCCCTTTTCTGGGAATTTCTCCTCTCTGTTAGAGGCAGCAAAATAACCAAGACGATACAAGGTCTGCTGGAGCAGGGGGTTGGGCTAGATGATCTCGAAGGTCCTTTCAGCCCTGGATTGCTGTGCTGTTTCAAAGCATCCCCTTAAGCTGCATCTAAGGACCAGGGTTTGTGGTCCTTCCTTCCTCTCCTTTTTCTCCCTCTCTCCGTCATATCTCATTCACTTTCCTTTCCCTCCTCCTCCCTTCCCTCCCTCCCTCCCTCCCTCTTTTTTTTCTTTCTTTCTCCCTTCCCACACTTTTTCTTTCTTTCTTTCTTTCTTTCTTTCTTTCTTTCTTTCTTTCTCTTTCTTTCTTTCTCTTTTTTGCATCCCTTATCTCTCCTCTCTTTCTCTCTTTCTCTCTCTCTCTCTCTCTCCTCCCCCCTTCCCTTCCGATGAAGCCAGAGTACTTATCCTCCCCCCCTCTTCCCTTCATTATCAGGGAGGTCCAGGAGAGCTTCCATTCCCTCCCCTCCCTTCTAACGAGAGCACCCGAGACTGTTTGGCTGCAACACCTCCCCACCCCACCCCCACGATCTATCGTACCAAGGCTTCTGGCTGCGGGCATTGACAGATAGCTGATTGGTTGGTTGCTAACTGTCCCAGGTTCCTCCTTGCAACAGATTTACTCCCCCCCTCCCTCTTCCTTGGACTACTGACACAGCCAAGAAACCCCACCCCTTTCCCTTTGCTTTTATCCCTTCTTGGAACAGCATCAGTCCCAATGGTGCCTCGGCCATTCACTTTTGGGGGGGGGGGTTGATGGGGTACAGAACATTCTCACCCCCAGGTTGTCCATTATCTTCCTTCTTAACTTTTAATGTTTTTATTCGTTTCAATTCTTTTTAGCACTTTTAAACTGGTGTTACATTGTAAGCCACCCAGAGTCACTGCATTATTGAGATGGGTGGCATAAAAATTAATTAATAAATAAAACAAGCTTTCCATTTCCTGGGTTGTTTTTTGACATGCTAATGTTGAGCTTTTTGCTTTTGGGCCTTTGCCCGGACATTCTTGGCCAAGGCTTAAGGAAATGCCACCTTTTCCTCGTGACACTAAAGACCCACTTGCAAAATTCTTCTGCGTAGTTGCAAATCCACTTTCCTTTGGCTGAAGCGTTTGTTTATGGTTAACCTCTCTGGCTTCTTCAGGTAAGTGATGAAATAGGTGTTAGCTAACCGCTGGTTCTAACAATGACTCTGTCAAGCTAACAAAGCAATTGAGTTGGATCAGCTCTGGGTGAAGCCACTTCATTGCTCATTTGCAAAAACCCACTAATAATTTGCCAATAAATTAATAGGTCAGATCCTCAGTGGATTAGCAATAGCAGTTAGACTTATATACCGCTTCCTAGGGCTTTCAGCCCTCTCTAAGCAGTTTACGGAGTCAGCATATTGCCCCCACAGTCTGGATCCTGCAGGTTCCCAATAGCCCTCAAGGGCAAAGGCTGTGTAAATGGCAGAGCAGTAGTAGAGGCAAGTAGAGACTTCAAACCCCAGAGTTGGCTCTGAGCCCACCCCCTCCAGATGGGGGTCCTACCCAGGATCTCCGGGAAGCCTGGCACCCAGGGAGCTTCTGAAAGACCAGGGAGGCTGATGCTGCTCAGGAAAACATTTTATTGGAGAAGAGTGGCTGATGGGTGAGGCAGGAAGGCTCACCCCCATCCCCAGGCAGAAACCACGGGGACCTGGCTCTCTTCATCCTCTCACTTGGTGCGGTAGAAAATGTTCGTGCCAACCCTACAATGAAGCAGGAGGGAGGAAAATGTCAAAATTCATGGTGGTAGGATTGCTGTCCCGCCAGACTGAGCATCCCCCCAAAAAAATTCCCTCCTTCCACCCAACGAGTGTTGCCAGCTGTGGGCTCAGCTGATTGTGATGCCAGCCAAACCACACTTCAATGATGCCAGCCTCTCCCGCGGGAGCTGCCCAGGGTGCTGAAACGGCTCTTGAAAGGACGGGGCCATCGGGGCAGCCTTTCAAGAGCCACTTTCGGGGGTGGGAGGGCAGAGAGGAAAAGAAGGGGCGCCCCAAGGAGACTCCCGGGAGCCCTTCCCGTTAGGGGGCAGAGCAGTTCAGCCCCTGCGTTTCCTTACTTCGTTGCTCCCCAGTCGTCTTTCTTGGAGGCCGCTGTCTCGCGCAGCAACCAGACGGTCTTCAGCAGCTCCTTCCCGTCCTCAGCCACGAAGCACTGGCCGGCAAAGACGGTGACGGACTCTGAGGGAGGAATCGGCCAGGGGCTCCATTGGGGAGGGGTATGTTTCCCCCAAAGACCCCCCCCCACTCACCGAGGCTAGCTTTAGGTTGGGAAAGTCTTTGGGCAGCTCCAGCTCACGGGGAGGGGGCGCATTCAGTGATAGGATCTGGAAGAGGCAGTTCTAAGGAAGGGGAGATCCACTAGATTCCCTCCCGCCCCCTTCCATTTGCTTCCACCCCAAGTAGTGAGTGGCTTTACCAGAGAAGCTCCAGTTGACGGTGAAGCCGAAGGTGGGCTTGTCCCCCTTGCGCTGGATGCCCCGCAGCGGGGATGGCCGGATGGGGTTGGCGGAGGACGAGACGGCCGTTTGGTAGACGCCGCTGAAGACCCCGGTGTTACTGACGCTGCCGAATAGGACGGTGGAGGCCAGGTCATTCGTCCAGTTGCCAGACAGGACGCACTAAAGAGAGGGGAAGCAGGTCACGGCGCTGGCCAAGGCCGGCTGCCCAAGAGGTAGAGAGGCTGGCAGCGCTGAAACCATTTTCTCCGGGGATCTGAAAACTCCCGCTGCTGCCACGTGCCCGATCCCCTGGGTGGGCCCACGCCAGCGGGGGCTTTCCACGAGGGAGGCCGGGACCCTCCGCCCACCACTCCGCATCTCACCTTCGGCCTGGCGAAGCGCCCCGAGTTTTGAGCTTCGGCAGAGGTGCCGGAGCAGCCGAGCAGGAGAGCGAGGAGTCCCAACGCTGCTGTGCCTATCGCCATGGTGCCCTCCAGGACTCGAGACTTGCCAGCCCCGGCGGGACGGGCCCTTATAAAGCCCCGCTTGGGCTCGCGCTGGCTACACCCCCCATGCAGCTGCCGCCTCCCCATACCCCTGGCGGCAGGGAAGGGCAGGATCCCTGCCCGAGGGGACGGAGGCTTCTGGGAAATCGCTGGCCCTCAAGGGGAGTGCTGACCAGCACTTCGGCAGCAAGGGGTGGGGGTGGGGGCTTCTTCTCTGACTCTCCATCGCGGCTGGCCCAACGCGGGCATCCTCTCTCGGCTCCATGGGCGCTCCTCTCCCGCCATTGGTCCGCCAGCACTCTAAACCCCGCCTCTTCATGCCGGGCGTTTGACGGTGCGATCCTTTCCCAGGGACCTTTGGCTGCGTGGGACGTTTAAACGCGCATCCTGGCTGCCAATCCGCGGTCCGAGGGGTGGGCGGCCTGTGAAACACGAAGAGAGAGGACGTTGCTTTGATGTCCAGGCAAGGAGAGGAGGGGTGAGGGTCAGGGTTTCTCCCTTCCCAGCCTTTCAGGAAGCTGCCCCCGCCCCCCCCCGTAACGAAAAGGTTAATGATAAGCCGATCAGGCTTCCCTGCATGGTTGCACCCCCGTCCCGTCTTTTTAACCTCCTCCCACTTCGTCCAGGTGCCTCTGGAGAGAAAGGGCGAAAAGGGGTGGGTGGGGTGGGAGCAGGTTTATGAGTGCGTGAATGAGAGAGCGCATCGCTCCCCTTTGATAAAATGTCTATGGGGATTCTGCGTCCTCCAGGCCACGGTTGTCCCAAAGGTGCTTTTTCCAGAGGCATCTGGACTTTCTGGCTTTCTTTTGAAGCCATTTCACTTCTCAGCCAAGATCTTCCTTGCAGACAGCTGCTCATTCGCATCCTTTTAGAGCAGTCTTTCTCAACCTTGGCAACTTGAAGATGTCCGGACTTCAACTCTCAGAATTCCCCAGCCAGCATTCGCAAGGACAAAGTGGCCACACAGGGATTCCTGGGGATCCATAGATCAGATGGCCTGAAAGGAGGGGGAGTGATGAGGATCAGGGAATAATTCCCTCCGTAGATACAAAGGTCTCCCTTTTAACCAAAGAACAGAGGAAACCTACAAATGCCTCCTAGGAGATCATTTATTTGGAGATAAATTCGCATTTCGTGGGAGCACCCCCCACCCCCATGCTAGGCGTGGTGTCAGCATCGACTTCATTTAGTAATCAGGAAAGAAACCACTCAACTCCATTTGATTGAAATCAAGTGTACTTTTACTAATTATAAACGAACAGTAGCAAAGCTAAGCTGAATCTAGTTAATTAGGCGCAAAAGCGAATAATATCATGTATAGGTCAATCCCCTCCCCTTGGCACCCCAGTCCATAGTCCAATTATAATGTATCCAACTGTCAGGTGGGAGATAACTTCAAAAGTCATCACCAGGATGGAATGCTGGACAGTTAACCTTGGCGGGAAACTCCCTTTCTCCACATGCGCAGTAAGATGGTCAGGCAGCGTCTAGAATCTTCCTCCAGCACATTATGATTCCCCTCCCAAATACCATGCCCCCCGTCTTCCCGTTTCAATGGCAGCCGAAGCAGCAGCAAGCGGAGGCTGACACGTGGCTTCTCTACTTGGGGCCATAGGCCTCCAGTTCACAGATGGTCAAGTAGTCCTCCCCAGGTAAGTGGACACTGATGTAGCGGCCTTGCTGCCCGTTGCAGGAGATGGTGGTGATGGAGCCTGGGCTGGGGTTCGGGATAATCCCACAGCTGTGGGGCAAGAGAGGTCACGTTAGGAGAGCTGTTCTGCTGGCCTCCACCTGCTGGTCACCCCAAGTTCACCCTGAGCACACAGCCCCCCCCCTCGACTCTTCAAGGGCAGCCCCATTTCAGCAGCTGTCCAGACCTCGCGACCTCCGCTGCCCCTGATGTTGGGCCTCCTTGTGCCTCTAATATTCCGATTAATTGGAGATATTAACCTCGCTGGACAAACCACAGGGGTGATTCTGCAGGGAAAGGTTTTTAATAAAACATTGCTTTCTCAGGGTCGTCATCTTGATTTTTTTGGAAACCAACTTTGAAGAATGCTGCTGGCAAGCATGAGAAATCAGGAGATCCAGGCAGATCGGCCACAAGGAGATAGACTGGGAAGAGCGCTCCTGCGGGGCCCTGAGTTCCAGGGCTGACAAACCATTGCCTGGGGGTCCACAACCTTCTTGGAGAGAAGGTGAAAAAAAGAGCAGCATCTTGAACAGCCAAGAGGGAAGAAACAGGTTCCTCGAAAGCCAGAGACTAGCTCTATGAGCAGGCAATGGTGGAGGCAGACATAAAATGTACGTCACAAAGTTGGAGGCAACCAGGCTAAGCATGAGAACAGGAGTGATGGCTGGACAAAGCAAGACAAGACAGGGTGAGAAGATTTAAAAATCCACGGATAGAATAAAAGTGGAGTTGTGATTAGGAGAGAATTCAAATGCAAATGAGCACAAATGGAGAAATTAGGAACTGCGTGGTAAAGCAAAGAGAAAGGAAAACAGATGGCGGTTTAAAAACATCAAAGCCCAAAGAGAAAGGACTGCTTATTTACTTTAGAAGGTGAAATTAAAAGAAGGACTGAATATTTTATTAATACGGGGGGGGGGGGAATCTTCTCTCTAGTTGAAGACCTTGCATCAATAGAGGGTAATTAATAAACCCCAAACTGCATGGAAACATTGCAAAGAAGCTGAAGCGGGGGGGACGGGACACCCAACAACTATGATTTGAAACTGAAGAAAAATACCACCACCCGCTTCTCTACTACAACTTGTATTCTGTGCTCTCGTGGAGTTAAAGATTAAAGTTTATATTTGACTGGGGGGGGGGGGAAACCCCAAAGTTAAGAAGTGGAGACTTATCAGAAAAAAACAACTTTTACCAGGCAGAGACGAAATTGGGAACTGAAAAAGCTGACAATTGGAATTTAACAGCAAAAGCCAAGAGACTTGCTTCCAACACGACTTCACCATTTAAAACTTAAAGAAGAAATCCCCTCCCGTCTCTTACTCCTTTGTTACAATCTGCATTTTGTGTCTCTGTGATTTCTCATTTGAAAGAACAAAAGAGAAGAGCTGATTCTGGCTGTGAGGAGATTGGATCTTTAAAACAACACAAGTAGTTTGATCAGTTTTTTTGTACAATGAAACCATCTTCCTTTTCTGTTTGAAGGGAGGAGTTTTGAAACATAAAGAATTGAGATACGATCTGAAGAAGGAAAATCGCAAATTAAAAGTCGGGCATTATGGAAGGGTGGGATCTTAAAAGAAATATGTGAAATGTTGAAAACTATGCATTTGGGTTGAGAAAGGATGATAATTGGAATATTATGGAAAGAAATGAAATTGAACACCCAATGATAGAAAAAGCAAGAAAGAATGAGAGAAATAATAAGCAGATAAAGGATCTCATTGGACTTAATAGAGGCGTAAAAAAGAGGGAAGAACGTGTTCCAATAAAAAAACAAAAAAAGGGAAAAGGAAAGAAAAGAATGGAGCAGACAGGCAGCATGATGAAAGAAAGAAAAGAGTTCACTACAGGGGGAAAATATAATAAGAAAAGAAAAAGGGGAAATAGGCTGAGGAGACAAAAGGAAATCCTGAAGAGGTTACGATGAAACTTCAGAGATTGGGATTTAAGATTTTTTTAAAAATAAATGGAAGGGAAAATAATAAATTGATAGATGAGAATGGGGGGGAGATGGTGAATATTTGCAAAGCATATACTATTGTGAACTTTAATTAACACTGAAATGTAATATGTGTGTATAATATAGAAAGGATTATAAGCAAAAAAGAATGGTAAATTAAGTAAGGTGAATAAAGATAGTAGGTCAGCTGATACGTATTAATAATGGAAGGTGAAATAATCATGCTAGGTTACAAATAAGAAAAATATTAGTTGGAAAAGTTATCAGAAGAGGGGGGAAATGGAGGGAAAATATGAAAATACTTCTAATAATGTATAGTTAAAATAACAAGATGAGACAAAATAGGGGGCTTAATGATGTAAAAGTATGTAACAGCATGAGGAGGATAGCAGGAAGTTTGAATCTGTCTTGCACTGTGTCCAAAAAAGAGGTTGTTGTGTGTGGGGGGAAACAAATGGAATTCGTATAAAGGTATACCTTTAAAAGAAAAACTACTCAAAAATGTTTGTTAAGATGTATAGGTATACTTTGGATTATACTATGTATGTTAAAAAAAACATTTCTCAAAAAAATAAAGTCAGAATTCAAGGTGGGCTGGACTTGGATCTTTTGTGGGCATGAAGGGACGCGAGACTGATGACATGTTTGACCCCCCTCCCTCCCTCGGGCTCAGCCTGGTCATCTCCTACAGCTGCGGTCATTTTTGGTCCTGCTGTGAAGAATGCTACAGTGGTCATCAAGGGCCACATGGATTTGTCCAACCCAGTTTTCTCCCTGACCTGGATGGCTGCCTTGGCCAAATCCATCCACTGCACCTGGGCAGCTAATCAGTTCAAATAAACATATAAATAAAATCCCAGATCTAACGAGAGAGAGAGAAGGGAAACCTGAGCCATTTATTCCCCCACAACTGAACATCTCTCTTTTGCTCCCTTACACAACAATTCCTCCAAGTGCAACCAAATGATTGAGTCCACCTGTATTTGCTGTTCTTTTCTCCTGATTTATTGCTTCCGTTCTAAGTCTGGCCCAAAACACCCTGGAAGCCTTTTTTCCACTCCGAGAAGGTCTTTTTTGAGGTGCTGAGACCAGAACAAAAATCCAAGCAGAGAAACCCCCTTTTTCTAATACCACAGCCAGGTGGCCTCATCTGCGGGGTGTTTTACCCAGTTCAGAGGGAACCCATGTTCTAGATTTGCAACATATTAGATAGAAAAAATTAACAATCAGGTGGAGTTCGCACAGTCCCCCCAACAATTGAGACCACAACTTAGCCAGTTGGTATCAGTTCTTTCCCCGTCTCTTGGGGGAGCAAGGAGGGGGGTGATCTCACAATCTCCACACCAATGGACTCAGGACACCTTGGTGCCCAGGACAAAGTCGGCATCTCAACAGCACCCCAAAGTCACCTGCTCTGTCTGTGGAGTCTGTCTCTTCCGTCAATGCCCTAATTACATGGAGGACCCCAGTTGGGGATGACTCAAAGCGACTTACAGAGGGTTGGTTCTTCCATTGTCCTCCAGAGAGTCTCCTAAGCGGACCTCCGCTTCAAACAGCCTTTCGCCACAGCAGTCCTGCCGGTTTTTCACCATCACCACCGAGATTTTATGAGACTCCCCCAGGTCCACCAACCACCAGGGGTTTCTCTCCAAGTTAGTGTGGGTACAGGAGGCATCGGTCCACAGCCCACTGCAGTCCCCATCCACAGCTTTCTCTGGTGGTCCACCATACTCATTGGGGTAGATGGAGGACTGGGAGGTCGGCTTCCCTAAGGCCAAATTCTTTGGCTCTGAATCTGCAGGAAAGAATGGAGGAGACCCTTCAAGCAGAGAATGGTTGGGAGGAGGAGGAGGAGGAAGAGAAGGAGGAGGAAGAGAAGGAGGAGAAGGAGGAGGAGGAGGAAGGGAGGAGCTGGAGGAAGAGAAGGAGGAGGAAGGAAGGAGGAGGAAGGGAGGAGGAGGAGGAAGGGAGGAGGAGGAGGAAGAGAAGGAGGAGGAAGGGAGGAGGAGGAGGAGGAGGAGGAAGAGGAAGGGAGGAGGAGGAAGGGAGGAGGAAGAGAAGGAGGAGAAGGAGGAGGAGAGGTGCAAAGCCACAAGCACAATGTTTTGGGGACACAAGGAGTGAGTTTTGAAGACTGGGAAATGGGTTGAGAGAAGTGAGCTAAGGGCAATGCTACGTTCCTTTGCTCTTGGGGGAGGAACCCCTTGGCCTCCTTTTCTTCCACTCCCAGAGAAGATCCGGACCTCCTCACAGTGGATTCAATGAGATCTACATCAAGCGGCCTTTTACCCTGTGATGTTACCACCCGAGTGATTGGTTCACAGCCACCGGACAGATTAGGGAGAGGAAATATCCGGCTGGCCTGAAGTGCTGGGGGCATTGACACCCCTCCTCCAGTTTATCTTCTATTGGCTTGTTCCCCTGCAAGTGCCCCCAGGGCCCCCCCGGAGGCTCTGAAGTGTGGGCATGGGTTAGAGATGGGTTAGAGAAACAGAGAACACACATCAAGAGAACAAAACGCCAAGGGCCGAGGTTGTTGGGAGACATACACGCTGGAGTCCCTGCTCCCAAGGACGTCTCACAATGGCTGTTGAACAGAGGAGGGAGGTTCGGGGGTCTCGTGGCCCTTGTTCCCTTCAGGCAACGACCGTGGGAAGTGTTGCAGGCAGTGTGGTGGTATAAGACTTAAGAGGAGAGTCTGGGAGAGGACGACTGGATGTTGAGATGGCAGGACCACCCCAGTAGCCACACACACAAACACACAAAGGTCTTTACGTGGTTCTTACCTCCAGGTAGAGGCTTGCACCTCTGAGCTGCTGCAGGGCCTGCCAGGAGGGTCGTGGCCAGCAGAGCCCCCCAGACGATGAGCTTCATCCTGCAAGCGAGGAGGGGAGAGATCAGGGAGGGCGTGGCATGAGCAGCTGGCTGCCTCTACTCCACACACCTGAGCATCAGGACTGGCCATGGAGACCTGCCACTCACCTCCTTCGGTCTCTTGGCGATGTCCAGAGGGCTGGAAGTCCTCGCTGGAGGGTGAACAAGGAGAGCTTCTTTCCACTTGCAGGTGCTTCAGGTGAGTGTGGACCTCCCTCTGCCCAGCCTCGGTTTTATCCCCTTCCCCCCAGGTGGGATTGACCTGACTCACAAAGTCCAAGCCAATCAGGAGGCCAGAGCAAAGGTCTGTTTCCCAACTCAGTGGATGTTTTGGTTTGCTTTGCTGCAAGATCTGTCGCCAACTTCGCAAACATGATTTTTCTCCAGAATTCTCATCCCCATGGCCATGACCCATCTCCAGCAGGGGTTGGCTCTCTCCCAGTTAAAGATAACCCACGGCTGTTTAGCAACCATCCTCCGGCTCAAAATAAGCTCTCAGCAAACACTAAAACCAGCACTGAATTTCACAAGGGGGGCAGTTTGCTTAGTTTTACAAGCAGACCAAAATCATTCTCAAGGTTTTCATTTTAAGAAAATCATGGCTGCAACATTTGAAGAAACATTGACCCTCCCACTCCTACAAGTCATGAATGAAGTGATGTCTGAGAGCAAAATACCGAAGTCATGGTCAGAAGCGTATATCACACTACTACCCAAGGAAGACTACAAGCTATTTGCATCTATACTAGCTGAGAGACTTAAAAAATACTTAAATGGCTTCATCCACCCAGATCAAAATGGCTTTTTACCTAAAAGACAAATTAAAGACAATATGAGAATGATTTTGAATACCTTGGAATACTATGAGGCCCATCCTGAAAAACAAATGGCACTGATGTTCCTCGATGACAATGTGAATTGGCAATTTATGTTTTTGCAACTGGAGCAGATGAATTTTGGCAAGAAATTCACTCAAACTATATGAATGATATACCAGAAAGAAGCAGCAAAGATAATGGTAAATGGAGAACTAACAGATCCGATTGAAATAAAGAGAGGTACAAGACAAGGCTGCCCACTATCACCGCTACTCTTTGTCCTAACACTAGAGGTCTTAAACAGAAAGATCAGAGAAGAAGAAGAAGAAATAAGAGGAATGAAAATTAAGAGAGAAGAGTATAAATTGCAGGCGTTCGCAGACGACTTAGTCTTTATTCTTGAAGATCCATTAGAAACAGCATCCAAATTGCTGGAAAGAATAGAGGAATATGGAGAAGTAGCAGGCTTGAAAATAAACAAAGATAAAAAGATCATGACAAAGAATATCCCAGCAACACAAAAGGAAGAGTTGTCAGAAATGTTGCAGATTCAAAACACAAGTAAGGTTAAATATTTGGGGATATATCTATCACCTAGATGTAGCACTCTTAAAGAGGATAACTATACCAGATTAAAACGACAAATAGCAATTGACTTGGAGAAATGGGAAAATTTGCATTTATCAATGATGGGAAGAATCTCTACAATTAAAATGAACATTCTACCTAGAATTCTATATCTGTTTCAGACAATCCCAATCAGATTGGGTAAGGATTTTTTTCAAGATTTAAATAAAATAGTTTTGAAATTTATTTTGCAAGGGAAAAAAGCTAGAATAAAACTTAAATTACTACAAGATGTTAGATCGAGAGGAGGATTTGGGTTACCTGATTGGGAGCTATACTATCAGGCAACAAACTTGATGTGGATTAAGGAATGGATATTATTAAAAAACTCTAGATTATTAAATGTAGAAGGTCACGACTTGCTGTTAGGATGGCATGCTTTCTTATGGTATAAGGGTACTAAATCACATGGTTATTTTAGAAGACATTATATAAGGGAGGCGTTGCTGTTAAATTGGGAAAAGGTTAAAAGACTACATTATTTAAAAATTCCAGTCTGGATATCAACAATTGAAGCATTTTCATATCCGATAATATATAAAAAGGAACAAACAGTTAGATATACAGAATTATTGAATTCAGAGGGTGAGCTCAAATCTAGTCAAGAGTTGAAACAAGAAGGGATGGAAATGAACTGGTATTCATATGTACAGATACAATCTAGATATAATGAAGATAGAAAAACCAAAGGTCTTTATAATAAAATGACTGAGTTAGACAAAATTCTAACAGGTACTGATGAAAAAGTAATTAAAAAACTATATGGATATTTATTGGAGTTTAAATTGCATGAAGAACAAGTTAAAGAAACTATGATAGCTTGGGGAAAAAACTTTAGGTATGGGATTGATTTATAGAATTGGCAGAAATTGTGGTCTCAAAATTACAAAATGACAATGTCTACTGCATATAGAGAAAACTTAAGATGTTTTACAGGTGGCATCTACCCCCCAACCAGAATCGCAAGAATGTTCAAGAATAAATCAGAAAAGTGTTGGAAATGTCACCAGATACCTGGCTCATACTACCACATGTGGTGGACTTGCACTGAAGCTAAAAGATACTGGACTAAAATCCACATGTGGTTGGAGAAAATGACACACAAACAAATAGACTTTAAACCAGAGGTCTTTTTATTGGGGATCATACCAGAAACCTATAACAAAGACTTAAAATATCTGATTGCAAATGTGCTAACAGCAGCCAGAATTGTATTTGCAAAAAACTGGAAAAACGAAACAATACCAAAACAGGAAGAAGTTATCCGAAAAATAATGGACTGTGCTGAAATGAGTAAATTGACATTTGAAATTAGAGAGCAAGAGGATGAACAATTTTATAAGATACGGGATTTGTTTTATCGGTGGCTAAGGGGAAAAAAAAACTTTGGAAATGAAAAATGATATACTTATGCCTTAATTGAAAAAAGTAAATGATGATATAATTATGCTGTGAAATAATCTAATAATGACACAATGAAGTATTAACATAAGGTCTGGGGATACAATGTATAAGGTTAAGAACTTATTATAATGATATTTCGCTGCTGATAAGGCAATTCTAATAGGGGAACAAATGAAAACTGGTATATATAGGCAGCGATGCTTTGTTGAACAATGAAGGAATAAGATCTCTGTTTGAAGGTATGAAATGCAAGGTTAACAATGAATAGAAGTATATTCTCTGGGGGAAAACAATGCTAATGTTAACTGAATATATATTGTAGAATGAAAATGAGGCCTTTAGTTATATTAGATGAAATATTTGAGACGGTAAATATTATTTGAAGATGCAGAGGTTAAAACAACTGTAACCAAATGACATGCTGCATGTGATGATGGGTTTTTTTTGTCTTTTTTGTCTTCCCCCTCCCCCCCCCTTTTTTAAACCCTAGGTTATTGTGGTGTTTATTAAATATACAACAGAGAGATACGGGATGTATAAACGTAGTAGGGATGCACCTGTGATCAAATGACATATTGTATGTGATGATGGATTTTTTTCCCTTTTTTTTCCTCTCCTTTTCCCATTGTTTCTTTTCTATTGTTATGTGATGTTATCTATGTAATAAAAAATAAAATTATATATATATATATATATATAAAATTAAAGCTATTAAGGACACCCCCACACCTCGCAATCAGACCAAACTGCAGGCATTCCTCGGGCTCCTCAATTTCTACGGCATCTTTCTCAAACAGAAAGCCACCATTGCTGAGCCACTACATTGACTCCTAGCCAAGAACACGAAATGGTCCTGGGGCAAAACCGAGGCCACCGCATTTGTCGCAGTAAAACAACTTTTTTTTTTGAATTTTTTATTTTATTTTAATTGAACAAAAACACAAAAAAAAGGAATCACCCTTCATTACATCTTGTAGAAAGCGTGTTGATTGGTTACAGATAACATTCGTGCATTTCTTCCACAGTCATTATTTATAGTTCATATTAGATTATATACTTACTATCAATGTACCACAATTCTCATTTGACTACAATTATTTGAACATGCTTTTACCTCAAATCATTCCTACTTAAAGACACAACCACATAATGTCATTCATTAGCTATTTCAAAAAATCCCCCAATAACATTACACCTTTATAACATCTTTTAAGTTGTTTATTTTATTTTTTAACATTAACAACAAACAAACATTTTAAGTAAAATTAATAAAGTTTCTAACCCTTTTTATATCCTACTTTAGCCAATACCATAGCATATATATATATATTGTTAAACAATGTCCATTAACATTTCCTTGTTATTATAATTGGCTAAAAACCATTTACTATTTATGCCCCATCTCCTTTCATCACCAAAAAAAAAACAAAAAAACCCTTACACCTTTATAACAAGATCTAAATGAAAATTTGTTAATAAAATCTATAGGTCTTTTTCCCAATCACAATTTACAATTTATATCCAAATTTCTTTTACTAAATTGTCAATACATGTATATATCATTACGCTGTATCCATTATCATTTCTCATTGTCTGTGAGCAAAGAGCAACATGAATGTTTTTGCAAGAAGCGTGTTCACACCTCCAGAGTCAACACCAGTTGCAGCTGCTGAGAGTTGCTGAGAGAACCAGATTCTTCCCCCAGTGTTGTAAGTTGATAGGAGATAGGAAGAGAATGTTTCCAAATGAAAGTCAGAAAAAAAAGCTTTCTGGCAATAAATGAGTGGACCGGTCTCTCTAAATCTTGGCTGCCGGAAGGTGAGTGGACTTCAACTCCCAGAATTCCCCAGTCAGCAGAGCTTGGCTGTTGAAGTCCACCCATCTTCCAGCAGTCAAGATTGAGAAAGTGTGTGCGACACTGATCAAGAGAGATCGGGAGAGAAATGTTCAGAAATAAGCCAGGAAGCCATTTTTATAAGCTGACCAATTGAGCAGGAGCTTGGACTTGACTTGTCTCCGAGAGAAGCTTCCAAAATGCCAGCTAAGCGAAGGACACCTGCTTTCTGCAGAGGGAAGACTCCAGGTTTCTACAATGAATGTGCTGCTATGTCCCTGGGACAGGTAAGAGGATAGTAAGAACTAATCCCACCTCTGATCACCTGGGTTTTCCATTCACCCCAGTCTGGCCTGACGAGTGCCAGCAACACCTTCCTTATCTGATGTCCCAAACATTTGCTGTCATATGTAAAACACATTTAGACACACTAGAATAGAATAGAAGAGAATAGAGAATAGGGAATAGGAATGGAGAGGAGATGGAATGGAATAGGACAGAATAGAATAGAATAGGATTTCTTTATTGGCCAAGTGTAGACTCACAAGGAATTTGTCTATGGTGCATAAACTCTCAATGTACATGCAAGCAACAAGTGATAAATCCTAATCCTAAAGCACAATCATCATAAACCTCGATACAACACTTAATGTGTCATAGGCTACTAAATAAGCACGACAAAACCACGGTCCACTAAAGCGCGCCCGATTAAAGCGCGTACCTGACGTCATCAGCAATGCGACAAATACGACCGCGGAGAAAAAAGGGCGCTTTTTAAGCAAGCCGATTCACGTAAAGGTAAGGGTTAGGTTTAGGTTTAGGTTAAGGGTTAGGTTTAGGGTTACGTTAAGCGTTAGGGTTAGGTTAAGGGTTAGCGTTAGGTTTAGCGTTAAGTTTAACGTCATTTTAAGGGTTAGGTTTAGCGTTAGGTTTAGGGTTAGGTTTGGGGGGGGTTAGGGTAAGGTTTTCGTGTTAATTTTAACTTTACCGCTCACAGCGTGATGTTTTCGTCGCGCTGCAATGACGTCAGGTACGCGCTTTCGTCGAGCGCACTTTAGTCCACCGCGGTTTTGTGGTGGAACCAAATAAGCAACCCATGTAAATGATAGGATACAAACAAGAGAAAATAGAAAACTAACAGCAGAAAAAGACCTGATTGTCCATCAAATCTGCCTTTTGAGTTCATTTGCTTTTTCTTGCTTTCTCCAGCAGACCCCGAGGCCTTCTTTTTCACCAAAGAAGGACCAGAGAACACCCAGGAGTCTTAGGAGCCCAGAGGCATTTATCTGGATTTATTTGGAGAGCTGTTGACACTTCGCAGGCGCGTCAATCATCCCCAGTACAAGACGTGGCTTCCGTACTAAGTGCTGTAGGCCTCCAGTTCACAGATGGTCAAGTAGTTCTCCCCGGGTAAGTGGACACTGATGTAGCGGCCTTGCTGCCCGTTGCAGTAGATGGTGGTGATGGAGCCTGGGCTGGTGTTCAGGATAATCCCACATCTGTGGGGCAAGAGAGGTCACATTAGGAGAGCAGCCCTGCTGGTCACCCCAAGCTCTCCCTGAAGACACAGCCCCCCCCCACACTGCCCCCCCCAAGCTCTCCTGTGCTCTGCTTCCTATTGTGGTCTGCCTCCAGTGTGTCTTTAATACTCTTGGACTGAAGGCTTCACAGGGGCTCCGTCAGAATGTCGCCTTGGGGTTTCAAACTTCAGCAAGGTCCAGTCCAGCAATGGGTCTGAGGCCATAGGCACCTGGGTCTCAAACGCTTTGGCAGTCCAGCCCTACGGCGCTGCCCATCTAATCTAACCAAAGCTGGATTATCCCAGTAGCTGAATCCCAAGCGGTGCAGAAAGATTCCCAGGGGATGGTTAGACCTATCTGTGAGGTTGGGCATCGTGAAAATGGTGCACTCACCACCCACCCACCTTTCAAAACCATGGAGGGGGTTTCGCCAGAGGAGGATCACGTTGTCGCGGTCTCGGGAAGCCGTCGAGAAGAGGGAGAAGCTGCGGGTGAAGTCGGTGAAGAAGCGGAAACAAGGGTCAGCCGTCGCAAGCGTTGATCGAGGTTGGGCTTCAGGAGGACGTAGGAGTTGGCAGGAAGCTTGGGGAACACGAAAACCACCCAAACCTGAGGAAGAAAGAAGAGGGAGAAGGCCATCAAAAGGTGGACTTTGGATTTGGATTTACTTTATTTGTATGCCGCCCTTTTCCCTGAGGGGACTCAGGGCAGCTCACAATTCAGGGGGAGGGAAGGACAAAACAAGTTACATACATGAAGACAATACATCGTTAAAAAGTGCAACAGTCATACTATTCGGGTGGGGGGTGAAGTCTTTAGCCCCAGGCCTGTCGGGACAGCCAGGTTTTAAGGGCTACGCGGAAGGTCTGGAGGGTGGTGAGGGTACGAATCTCCACGGGGAGTTCATTCCAGAGGGTCGGAGCAGCCACCGAGAAGGCTCTCCTCCGGGTGGTCGCCAGTCGACACTGAGCGGCTGATGGAATTCGGAGGAGGCCTAATCTATGGGATCTTATTGGCCTAGTGGAGGTAATTGGCAGTAGGCGGTCTCTCAAGTACCCAGATCCATAAAGTACCCATAAAGTACTTTATGTCCACAGAGCTATTCAAACACACCTTGCATGAATCCATGGTGGTGGGAAGGTGGATTCCTGGCAGGTGAAGGTTCTACCATGGAATGAAAACTTGGTCAAGGTTCCTGAGATGCAGAAGATCGCAAGAAGGACTGTATGAAGCAACGGGCCGCCTCTTCGTCATCGTTTTCACCCAGCATCGCCACCGGTTCCTGGAGTCCGTTGCTTGAAGGGCCGCCAGAGAGGTCCTTTCTGTGTAGCTTGGCTGTCTTGGTTGAGGTAGAGAGAGACCTCAACGGTGTAGAAGGTTCCTCCTGCTTTTGAACGGAGTCCTCAAAACTCCCCCTCCGAGGTGTGTCTGCAAAGATGACAAAGAAGCACCAAGCAAGGGAGGCAGACGGAGAAGCAGCTCTGAGATATTATGGTCTGGGCCATGAGATGATGCCACGGCAGATTCAGGTTTGCAGCCAGACTCAAAATGAAAGTTCTGGCCTGGTTAGGGTTACCTTTTTTTAAAACCACTGTCAGAACTTTGGATGGTCACTAAATGAGACAGTTGTTAAATAAAGGTTTTTACAATAGCTTCCCAAACTTCACAATAAATTAGAATTACTATAGCTCACCTGTAGTTGTGTTTCCTCTCTGGCCTACCTCGCAGGGCTGACTTGCAGCTTGTTTACAATTGGGTGACCTCTAAATTTCAAACAACTATTACATGTAGTGCCTGACTTATGGCTTTAATTGGCTCAGGGGTTAAGACGCTGAGCTTGTCCATCAGAAAGGTCTTTGAGTTGTACGTGGCTTTTGACAGGATGAGTTGTAAATAACAATTGTTATAAACAGTTGCGAATTCAAGATGGCCTGTAAGAGAAGGGAATCCACCCTGCCTATGAGGAGGGGGGGGTCTTCTGTTTATACAGAATTTGGCATCTTGATGCACCCATCACCAATGATGAGACCAACTCCCCTTCATGGGCTGGAATGGGGACAATTGAACGCAGCGAGATTTTCGCACCCATGCTCCCCCATAGCATCTGACCTATCTTGGGCAATTATTGGCCATCCCTGGCCACTGGGATCCACTGTCCTCCCCCCTCCCCCACAGCTGCATGATCACAGCCGATTTACACCCAGGGAGACTTAATAATGGCCAATTCGCAGAGCAGGAAAACTAAATGCCAGCCAATTCCCGCGCCGAGCAATCGGTCTCGGCCTTCTCAATGGATGGTAGAGGCCTCGGGTGCCGGAGAGGCAAGGGACAGAGCGTTGGGGTCTGGAAAGGCCCACAGGGGGAGGGTCTGGCACCACACCTCTCCCTTTGCTGCCCCGAACTTTGCATGAGCCCCAAAACACCTCTAACCCAGCACAGGAGACCTTGAAGGGGGGCAAGGTGGCCTGCAGCGTGGGAAGTAGAGTTCAGGGCTAAATGCAAAGGTCAGGGGCAGCAGTGGAAGAAGCATGGTGGCAGACCCCCACCGGCGGAACTTCCCAGATCCCATCGCTCTGTCTCCTGCCTCTCCGGTGCCCGATGCCACTGCCCTCCACCGAGGAGGCAGAGGCCAATCCCTCGGCACAGGGATTGACTTGGCCTTCAATTGTCCTGCAATGCCAATTGGGCAGAAATAGGTTTCGCTGGGTGAATTGGCCGTGATCACATAGCAGGGAGGAAGAAAAGTTGACCAGTGGCGAGGGGGCAAGAGATACCACAGGGCCAGCGGAGAAAGATTGCCTAGGATAGCTCAGGCTAACATGGGCGCGAAAATGTAACTGCAAGGAATTGTCCTTGTGGGGCCTTCTCAAGCCCCAAGAACCATCGCCATGGCCAAATTAGGCCAGGCAAGGAAACTATAATATCTATTTCTCTGTCCGGTTCTAAGAACCATCGCCATGGCCAACTTATGCCAGGCAGGAAATCTATAAAATCTATCATCCTCCAACAGCCATGCCTAGCATTAAAATGAGCCATTGAGGTTTTCTGTCTGGTTCTAAGAACCATCGCCATGGCCAAATTAGGCCAGGCAAGGAAACTATAATATCTATTTCTCTGTCCGGTTCTAAGAACCATCGCCATGGCCAACTTATGCCAGGCAGGAAATCTATAAAATCTATCATCCTCCAACAGCCATGCCTAGCATTAAAATGAGCCATTGAGGTTTTCTGTCTGGTTCTAAGAACCATCGCCATGGCCAACTTATGCCAGGCAGGAAATCTATAATATTTATTTCTCTGTCCGGTTCTAAGAACCATCGCCATGGCCAACTTATGCCAGGCAGGAAATCTATAAAATCTATCATCCTCCAACAGCCATGCCTAGCATTAAAATGAGCCATTGAGGTTTTCTGTCTGGTTCTAAGAACCATCGCCATGGCCAACTTATGCCAGGCAGGAAATCTATAATATTTATTTCTCTGTCCGGTTCTAAGAACCATCGCCATGGCCAACTTATGCCAGGCAGGAAATCTATAAAATCTATCATCCTCCAACAGCCATGCCTAGCATTAAAATGAGCCATTGAGGTTTTCTGTCTGGTTCTAAGAACCATCGCCATGGCCAAATTAGGCCAGGCAAGGAAACTATAATATCTATTTCTCTGTCCGGTTCTAAGAACCATCGCCATGGCCAACTTATGCCAGGCAGGAAATCTATAAAATCTATCATCCTCCAACAGCCATGCCTAGCATTAAAATGAGCCATTGAGGTTTTCTGTCTGGTTCTAAGAACCATCGCCATGACCAACTTATGCCAGGCAGGAAATCTATAATATTTATTTCTCTGTCCGGTTCTAAGAACCATCGCCATGGCCAACTTATGCCAGGCAGGAAATCTATAAAATCTATCATCCTCCAACAGCCATGCCTAGCATTAAAATGAGCCATTGAGGTTTTCTGTCTGGTTCTAAGAACCATCGCCATGGCCAACTTATGCCAGGCAGGAAATCTATAATATTTATTTCTCTGTCTGGTTCTAAGAACCATCGCCATGGCCAACTTATGCCAGGCAGGAAATCTATAAAATCTATCATCCTCCAACAGCCATGCCTAGCATTAAAATGAGCTGTTGAGCTTTCTGTCTGGTTCTAAGAACCATCGCCATGGCCAACTTATGCCTGGCAGGAAATCTATAAAATCTATCATCCTCCAACAGCCATGCCTAGCATTAAAATGAGCCATTGAGGTTTTCTGTCTGGTTCTAAGAACCATCGCCATGGCCAACTTATGCCAGGCAGGAAATCTATAATATTTATTTCTCTGTCCGGTTCTAAGAACCATCGCCATGGCCAACTTATGCCAGGCAGGAAATCTATAAAATCTATCATCCTCCAACAGCCATGCCTAGCATTAAAATGAGCCATTGAGGTTTTCTGTCTGGTTCTAAGAACCATCGCCATGGCCAACTTATGCCAGGCAGGAAATCTATAATATTTATTTCTCTGTCCGGTTCTAAGAACCATCGCCATGGCCAACTTATGCCAGGCAGGAAATCTATAAAATCTATCATCCTCCAACAGCCATGCCTAGCATTAAAATGAGCCATTGAGGTTTTCTGTCTGGTTCTAAGAACCATCGCCATGGCCAACTTATGCCAGGCAGGAAATCTATAATATTTATTTCTCTGTCCGGTTCTAAGAACCATCGCCATGGCCAACTTATGCCAGGCAGGAAATCTATAAAATCTATCATCCTCCAACAGCCATGCCTAGCATTAAAATGAGCCATTGAGGTTTTCTGTCTGGTTCTAAGAACCATCGCCATGGCCAACTTATGCCAGGCAGGAAATCTATAATATTTATTTCTCTGTCCGGTTCTAAGAACCATCGCCATGGCCAACTTATGCCAGGCAGGAAATCTATAAAATCTATCATCCTCCAACAGCCATGCCTAGCATTAAAATGAGCCATTGAGGTTTTCTGTCTGGTTCTAAGAACCATCGCCATGACCAACTTATGCCAGGTAGGAAATCTATAATATTTATTTCTCTGTCCGGTTCTAAGAACCATCGCCATGGCCAACTTATGCCAGGCAGGAAATCTATAAAATCTATCATCCTCCAACAGCCATGCCTAGCATTAAAATGAGCCATTGAGGTTTTCTGTCTGGTTCTAAGAACCATCGCCATGGCCAACTTATGCCAGGCAGGAAATCTATAATATTTATTTCTCTGTCCGGTTCTAAGAACCATCGCCATGGCCAACTTATGCCAGGCAGGAAATCTATAAAATCTATCATCCTCCAACAGCCATGCCTAGCATTAAAATGAGCCATTGAGGTTTTCTGTCTGGTTCTAAGAACCATCGCCATGGCCAACTTATGCCAGGCAGGAAATCTATAATATTTATTTCTCTGTCCGGTTCTAAGAACCATCGCCATGGCCAACTTATGCCAGGCAGGAAATCTATAAAATCTATCATCCTCCAACAGCCATGCCTAGCATTAAAATGAGCCATTGAGGTTTTCTGTCTGGTTCTAAGAACCATCGCCATGGCCAACTTATGCCAGGCAGGAAATCTATAATATTTATTTCTCTGTCCGGTTCTAAGAACCATCGCCATGGCCAACTTATGCCAGGCAGGAAATCTATAAAATCTATCATCCTCCAACAGCCATGCCTAGCATTAAAATGAGCCATTGAGGTTTTCTGTCTGGTTCTAAGAACCATCGCCATGACCAACTTATGCCAGGCAGGAAATCTATAATATTTATTTCTCTGTCCGGTTCTAAGAACCATCGCCATGGCCAACTTATGCCAGGCAGGAAATCTATAAAATCTATCATCCTCCAACAGCCATGCCTAGCATTAAAATGAGCCATTGAGGTTTTCTGTCTGGTTCTAAGAACCATCGCCATGGCCAACTTATGCCAGGCAGGAAATCTATAATATTTATTTCTCTGTCCGGTTCTAAGAACCATCGCCATGGCCAACTTATGCCAGGCAGGAAATCTATAAAATCTATCATCCTCCAACAGCCATGCCTAGCATTAAAATGAGCCATTGAGGTTTTCTGTCTGGTTCTAAGAACCATCGCCATGGCCAACTTATGCCAGGCAGGAAATCTATAATATTTATTTCTCTGTCCGGTTCTAAGAACCATCGCCATGGCCAACTTATGCCAGGCAGGAAATCTATAAAATCTATCATCCTCCAACAGCCATGCCTAGCATTAAAATGAGCCATTGAGGTTTTCTGTCTGGTTCTAAGAACCATCGCCATGGCCAACTTATGCCAGGCAGGAAATCTATAAAATCTATCATCCTCCAACAGCCATGCCTAGCATTAAAATGAGCCGTTGAGCTTTCTGTCTGGTTCTAAGAACCATCGCCATGGCCAACTTATGCCAGGCAGGAAATCTATAAAATCTATCATCCTCCAACAGCCATGCCTAGCATTAAAATGAGCCATTGAGGTTTTCTGTCTGGTTCTAAGAACCATCGCCATGGCCAACTTATGCTAGGCAGGAAATCTATAATATTTATTTCTCTGTCCGGTTCTAAGAACCATCGCCATGGCCAAATTATGCCAGGCAGGAAATCTATAAAATCTATCATCCCCCAACAGCCATGCCTAGCATTAAAATGAGCCATTGAGGTTTTCTGTCTGGTTCTAAGAACCATCGCCATGGCCAACTTATGCCAGGCAAGGAAACTATAATATTTATTTCTCTGTCCGGTTCTAAGAACCATCCCCATGGCCAACTTATGCCAGGCAGGAAATCTATAATATTTATTTCTCTGTCCGGTTCTAAGAACCATCGCCATGGCCAACTTATGCCAGGCAGGAAATCTATAATATTTATTTCTCTGTCCGGTTCTAAGAACCATCGCCATGGCCAACTTATGCCAGGCAGGAAATCTATAAAATCTATCATCCTCCAACAGCCATGCCTAGCATTAAGATGAGCCGTTGAGCTTTCTGTCTGGTTCTAAGAACCATCGCCATGGCCAACTTATGCCAGGCAAGGAAATCTATAGCCTGTGGAGAAAAGTGCAAAATGTATTATCAATCATAGCACCAACTATGAATCAAACTTCAATGGGAAAACTCCTTAGTTTCACAACCTCCAAGACACACAACCATATGTAATTTCTAAACACCTGGCACTCTGACAAATTAACCGCCAGTAGCCACATAGACATAAACAATATCTATATCTGTGCACAAGTGACCATCAAGAAGCCCAAAAGGAATCAAAAGGACCAAAACACCTGCTCAGCAGCAAACACCACGAATCAACAAGTAGTCCAATCAAAGACTCTCTAAAGACCCTTTTTAACAACACTGAAACCACAAGCCACTAGGAAGCACGTTGAGAACAAACCTCACCCTCTCCTAGTACTGATATTCCCTAAATAGTAAAGGCTCTGCAAAAGAAACTACCAAGCCCAGAGAACACTAAGGACCTCTCAAACCGCAAGCCGCAAATCTTCTCCTTTGTATGCTGCTCATCACCAACTTCACTTTCAGCTCTAAGAAGTCTGACTGGTACTGTGGCCTTCTTTCTCAGAATGAGAAGGTGGGAGGGGGGTAATCCAGAAGGATCCCCTTCCAGTCGGAGTACCGAGGGGGTCCTCAGGGACTGGAGGAGGCTTGCGGCTGAGCGCCCGTTGCCTCCTCCAGGTTGATTCGCCCTCACTGCTCGCTCAGGGACTGAAAGGGTCACCCAGTGGAAACCCCAGAGAGGCTGTCCAGTGTGGGTCTCTTCAGTGTGGGTGTCCAGGGATTGAATGACCTCCACGTGGGGGGCATCACCCCTATCCCCACACTGTAGTGATATGGGGAGTGCTTGGGGGGGGGGCTCTGGTTCTACCACAGCCAGTGGCTAAAATGATCTCACATCCCAAATTGTTTATATGTTTTACTTTTGTTACATTACTTTGCATTCCCCCCCCCAAAAAAAACTTGGCTAAAGCATGCCTTAGGGCGCAACGTCTGCAAACCTATGGCATGCGTGCCTAAAGTGCCATGTGGAGCCATGTCACTTGGCATGTGCGGCATCGCCTGTTCCTCTACTGGTTTCCAGCAGGCGCAGGTGCAACAGCCAGCTAGACTGCCGGTTACGGGCTTGCGGTCAGCTGGCCAGTGTGCGTGCTCACGCCGGAAAACGGAACCCTGGCTCTTCCAGTTTCCGGCAGTGCCACACGCACAAAGGCCAGCTGATTGTCGTGTGGGCGTTTGCACCAGAAACCCAAGAGGAATGGCCAACGCCACACAAGCCAGGCGACATGGCTCCGCATGCCACCTCGCACACGCATGCCTTGGGCTCGCCATCACAGCCTTAGGGTAAGCTTTATAGCACGCCCCAAAGGTTTTTGCAGTCATAAACCACATGATGCCGATAGTACCTGTCAGGCTTCTTGGTTAAACCCAGCACTGAAAAGTTAGTAAACCTTTGACTTAGCTTTGATGTCTTCGACGGCTTGTCTGAGGTGATTCCCTTCGTGTAGAGCGCCTGTGAAGTAATAATAAGAAGAAATCAACATCAGCAAACGACCACCTGATGTTCAGAGACTAGAAAACCAATTCACCAATTTTACAAAGCTGCTTTTACGTTCTTTATCCTACAAGTGAACGAAGGCAAGATACAATGAATTGGAAAGTTGTGCCCTTGAGAATGACACAAACCACTGGTTTTTACTGTTCCCCAAAGATATGACCTCCAGCTCCAGGAGTTTCTCTTACTCTCCAGGAACTGGAAGGCATCCCTAAAATTGCTTTCATTTACCTTCCTGCAAGAAAGTCAGGTCAGTTCCTGGACCTGATGCAATTTTACTTTTGCCATTAGTTCCTTGAAGTAGCTAGTCCTCTGCGTGTTTTAAGGAGCCTTGGCTAGAATTATCTCAGGTCCCAAGAATTGACTATTCCTAAGAACAAGGTCAATTCCTGGACTTGAACTAATTTTAAACTTTTGCCTTTACTTGGTCAGTCATCCACATGCTTATGTATCCTTTATTTGGCCAAGGAATTTAAGAACTTGAGCCTTGACTTAAATTAACTCAGGTCCTAAAAATTCACTTTATTCCTGAAAGCAAGGTCAGCTCCTAAGGTTTAATTATGACTTCCCTGTGGTGGTTTGGTCCTTTTTAAAAGGACATGGGTGAGAATACCTCAGGTTCCACTAGTATTTTATTCTAAAAAATTAAATTTTGGCTAAAAATTACCTTAGGCCTCAAGATTGGACTATTTCAAGAAAGCAAGGTCAACTCCTGGACCTCAAATAATTTTAGTTCACTTTTACACCTTTAGTTACTTGAAGTAACTAGTCCTCTGCATGTTTTCTTTCAAGGACTTGAACCTGGGCTAAGAAAAATAGTTTCTCAGATCCCAAGAGTTTAAATTTATTAAACAAAGTCAGGTCACCTGCAGGGACTGAAGCAATTTTGCCCTTTAAGCTAATTTGAACACTTACATCCACCTGTGGTAGCTTAGCCCTTTTTAACTGCTCCTGGTTAAAATTGCCCCAGCTGTATTCCTTTTAAGCTACTTTTAATGGTTACTTGTCTCTGGGGTGAACAGGACACCGCTGAGATTATCTCAGATTCTGCCTAGTTCTACCATTTTAACTCCTAAAAACCTTGGTTAAAATTCTTCTGGACGTTTGCCTTATTTCCCCGAGGGAAAGTGGGACTGAGGTAAACTCACTATAGGGAAGCTGTGGCGTTGGGAGTCTTTTAAAATAAAGGCACCCTTGAGGTAATTACCTCAGCCACCACTGGCGTTTTACTCCTGAGGAAACATACACCCTGTATGTTAAAATCACCTCAGGCGCCGTCCTTACTCCCTGAAAATAAGGCTAAATTCACCTCAGGCGCCGTCCTTACTCCCTGAAAATAAGGCTAAAATCACCTCAGGCGCCGTCCTTACTCCCCGAGAAAAAGCTGCTCCTTAGCTCCCCTCAGCATCCCACCACGCCTAAGAGCCTCAAACGGGGATTTACCTCAGCGTGCAAGAGGCCACCTCGCGGTCTAATCTGCGAAGCCGTAGGGAGAGGGGAGGTTTGCTCTCTCCCCGCAGCGTCGTCTCTTTCGAGGGGGGAATAAAAAAGAGACGACGCGGAGAAGGCGGCGGCGGCAGCGGCGGCGGCACGTGCTGCTTCTGCACCGCGCTCGCGCTTTCGCCTCAGCCCGAGGAGCCCGCCGACTTTTTAAAGCGTCCCCGCCCCTCGGAGGAGGGGGGAAGGAGAAAGAGAGGCCGCTCAGCCAATCCGAAGGACGGGTTTCCAAAGCAGCCAATCGCAGCCGAGGTGGGCGTTTGGCTGGAAAGGCAGGTGGCTCACCAGGTGTGTTCCACCGCCTCGCAGGTGAGGGCGATTGGAGGCAATCACGTGTCTGCGCGCGCGTGTCTTTTTTCCCCCCCTGTTCTCTGCTCTCAAAAGAATATCTAATCTATACATTTTAATCTGTCGCGGTTTATAACGCTGTACGCCATATATTCTTTTGTATATCTTTATATCTGTTTCTAATTTGTTAAATCTTCTTTCATCCTTCATTTTTTTTTAATCTCTGCCCCTATTATCTAGGCATTTATAGAATATTGAGTAATGGTCTGTTTCTCTAAAGGATTGTATAAATAATATTGTATAAATGCCCAGATAATGAGGGCAGAGGTTAAAAAATAATGAAAGAAGATTAACAAATTAAGTTACATCGTTAGGTACACTCTGTTTTTTTTAATTACCATTTTATCTGTAGGTGTACATCTGTTGGTATAGAGTGATAAATGTATAGAGTGTTATGGCACAGCTATATAAATAATGTACAATATCATGTATTTAAAAAGAGATCATATTATATGATTGATAATGGTTATGATTTGGGTGTATAACACGGTGTATATATTTCAAAAGGACTTGATAACAACCAGTATAGATAGTGCTGTTGCAAAATTGAAATTGTGATGTAGAATAAAGGAAAATGTACAATAAAAACATAACAATAAAAAAGAATATCTGATCTGTGTAATCTATTTTATCTAATCCATCCATCCATCCATCCATCCATCCATCCATCCATCCATCCATCTATCTATCATCTATTTGTCTATCATTTATCTGTCTTTTATATCATCTGTCTGTCTGTCTGTCTCTCTGTCTCTCTATCTATCTACACACCACACACATTTATGCATCCTACACACACACATAAATATAAAGCACTGTCCATTTTGAATACATCGTATTCATAGTGTAATGCCTTCTCTAAGTTTCATCCCCTCTGGGAACCCTTTGGACTACAAATCCCATGCGCCTGCCAGCCAGTGCTCACCCCTTTTGCGACAGCTGGCTCAGAACAATTTACAGAGGATTGGATCTTCCCTGGTTTTCCAGAGAGTCTCCCACGTGGATCTCAAGGCGGCTGATGAGTTCCCCACAGCAATCCTCGCGGTTTTTCACCACCACCATGGAGATGTTGTAAGAGCATCCCAGGTCCACATACCACCATGCTTAGGCCTCATGCTTGGTGCGGATGCAGGAGCCGCGGCCCCAGCCCCCGCTGCAGTTCCCGTCCACGGCTTTGTCTGCTGACCCAAGGATCTCCTGGGGGGTGGACGGAGGACTGGAAGGCCGGTCTCCTTAAGGCCAATTTCTTTGTCTTTATTCCTGCAGGAGAGAATGGAGGAGGCCCTGGAGGAGGACGGGCAGCAGGGGACCTTCAGGGAGGGAGAAGGGAAGGGGCAAAGCCCCCCAGGGCAGCCCTTTTGGAGGAGACAGTGGGGTGGGTTTTGAAGGTGGGAAAGGGGTGGAAGGAGGGGAGCTGAGTTCCGTGCTCTGGGGTTCCTTTGCTTTGGGGGAGGAAACCTCCTCAGCCTCTTGTCCCAAAGGTGCTTTTTATTTCTCAAGAGGCAACTGGACATTCCGGTTTGAAGACCTTTTGCTTCTCATCCAAGCAGGGCAGGGGGGGATGGACTAGAAGACCTCCAAGCTCCCTTCCAACTCTGTTATTCTGTTCTATTCTATTCTCTTCTATTCTATTCTCTGCTCTGCTCTGCTCTGCTCTGCTCTGCCATGCCATGCCATGCTCTGCCATGCCATGCCATGCCATGCCATGCTATATTCTTTTTTTCTCTTCTCTTCTCTTGATTCTTCAGCTGAAGAAGCTTCTTGGATGAGGAGCGAAATGTGTCCAGTTGCCACTTGAAAACAATAAATAAAATACCTTTGGGGTAACCATGGCCTGGATGACGGAGAACCTCTGTAGACATTTAGCAATGCACCCTTAGCCTCTTCTTCCTCCCTCCCTACTGTGCAACAAATTGGCCTGAGAGGAACTGGACCTCAATCGATGCAACGCCATCTCTATTCAACCATGTTTTTATTCTGACTGGCCAGATTTCCCCATTTTAGATAATGTGACCTATGTAAAATTTGGCTCCGCTGGAGACCAGGTAGGTAGGAGGGGGTGGTTTTGTAAGACAGTCTGAGGGGAGCAAGTCTCCATTTGCCCTGAAGTGCTGTGAGGCCACGTAGGGACCAGGAGGAGCTGGCTGCCTCTACTCCACACACCTGAGCACCAGGACTGGCCATGGAGACCCAGAGGAAGGCACTTTCAAGGTTCTGCCATTCTGCCAGAGGAGGATTCCTGGAATTGCTCCTCTGCCTCTTTCCTCACCTGCTCTACTCCATCCTTCACCCTTCAGGTGAGTTGTTCAAAGGTGAGAAGGCCTGTGTCTTTGGCAGTGGAACAGTTGTCCTCCAGAAACCCATACAAATTCTGCCTAATATGTAATATAGCCCAACAAAAAAGGCAACAGTAAAAATATTGGGTTTCTGCCTGGATGGTCTCTTGTGACGAGCGGAAGGACAGAGAATGGAAGTAGTGATCTTCCTCCCATATTTGGGCATACCGGGGGTTGTAAAATCACACACACATACATACATATATACAGGGCGGGGCATAACCTTTTCCTAGGGGGGTCACAGCAACACTTGTAATAACAACACAAATAATTCATACACCATTCGAAAGCCCATCAAAAACTGAGTTTATTGACACGATTTAATAGTCAGTATGACCACCATTAGCCCTTCGAACAGCATTCAAACGAGGTGCCTCTCGAAAGGCAATGCATTTTATTCTGTCAATGATCCTTTGTTCTTCCGAATCGAATTTTCCAGCCATTCTTAAAGCAAATTTAACATTTAATAGCTCATTCAATTCAGTTTTTTATGGGCTTTAAAATGAGGTGTCGCGGAAGTTGTAAACTGCTGTCGATCTTGCTGTGACCCCCTAGGAAAAGGTTATGCCCCGCCCTAGAATTGCAAAATAATGACTGTTTGAAGATTTGTTGTGTTCTTATCCACCTCGTTTGAATGCTGTTCGAAGGACTAATGGTGGTCATACTGACTATTAAATCGTGTCAATAAACTCAGTTTTTGATGGGCTTTCGAATGGTGTATGAATTATTTGTGTTGTTATTACAAGTGTTGCTGTGACCCCCTAGGAAAAGGTTATGCCCCACCCTGTATATACACACACACATACACACATATATACACATACATACATACATATAATCAATCCTTCCATCCTTCCATCCGTCCAGAGATACACCCAGTCGTCATCTTAAATGCAAAAGTCTGGGAGTTCAGTTCCCAGGACAGGTTGAAACCTTGACAGCCATCCCTCTCTGAGAAGTCCCAATAAGGACAAAGTGGCCACACAGGGATTCCTGGGGATCCATAGATCAGATGACCTGAAAGGAGGGGGAGTGATGAGGATCAGGGAATAATTCCCTCCGTAGATACAAAGGCCTCCCTTTTAACCAAAGAACAAACAGAGGAAACCTACAAATGCCTCCTAGGAGATCATTTATTTGGAGATAAATTGGCATTTTGTGGAGTGTTGATCAACCCCCCCACCATGCAAGTCGTGGCTTCTCTACTTGGGGCTGTAGACCTCCACTTCACAGATGGTCAAGTAGTCCTTCCTGGATAAGTGGACACCGAGGTAGCGGCCTTGCTTCCCGTTGCAGGAGATGGTGGAGACGGAGCCTGGGCTGCTGTCCAGGATAATCCCACAGCTGTGGGGCAAGAGAGGTCACATTAGGAGAGCTGTCCTGCTTGCCCCCACCTGCTGGTCACCCCAAGTTCACCCTGAGCACACAGCCCCCCCCTCGACTCTCCCAGGGCAGCCCCATTTCAGCAGCTGTCCAGACCTCGCGACCTCCGCTGCCTCTGACGTTGGGCCTCCCTTGTGCCTCTGATATTCCAATTAATTAGAGACATTAACCTCGTTGATCAAAGTACAAAGGTGATTCTGCAGGGAATGGTTTTTAATAAAACATTGTTTTCTCAGGGTCATCATCTTGAGTTTTTTCGAACCAACCTTGAAGAATGCTGCCGGAAAGCATGAGAAATCAGGAGATCCGTGGAGTTCAAAGATTATACAGGTGCATTGAAAGCGAACTGGCCGTAGATAAAAGCCAGCAGAATTCAAGGTGGGCTGGTCTAGGATCTCTTGTGGGCATGAAAGGATGCAAGACGTCTTTGACACCCCCTCCCCTCCCTCCCTCGGGCTCAGCCTGGTCATCTCCTACAGCTACGGTCATTTTTGGTCCTGCTGTGAAGAATGCTACAGTGGTCATCAAGGGCCACATGGATTTATCCAACCCAGTTTTCTCCCTGACCTGGATGGCTGCCTTGGCCAAATCCATCCACTGCACCTGGGCAGCTAATCAGTTCAACTAAACATATGAATAAAATCCCAGATCTAACGAGAGAGAGAGAAGGGAAACCTGAGCCATTTATTCCCCCACAACTGAACTTCTTTCTTTTGCTCTCTTGTTGGGGGGTGACTTACCCAGTTCAGAAGGAACCCATGTTCTAGATTTGCAACTTAAATGATAGAAAAAATCAACAATCAGGTGGAGTTCGCACAGTCCCCCCAACAATTGAGACCACAACTTAGCCAGTTGGTATCAGTTCTTTCCCCGTCTCTTGGGGGAGCAAGGAGGGAGGTGATCTCACAGTCTCCACACCAATGGACTCAGGACACCTTGGTCCCCAGGACAAAGTCGGCATCTCAACAGCACCCCAAAATCACCTGCTCTGTCTGTGGATTCTGTCTCTTCCGTCAATGCCCTAATTACACGGAGGACCCCAGTTGGGGATGACTTACAGAGGGTTGTCTCTTCCATAGTTCTGCAGAGAGTCTCCTAAGCGGACTTCCGCTTTAAGCAGCCTTTGGTTACAGCAGTCCTGCCGGTTTTTCACCACCACCATCAAGTTTTTATGAGACTCCATCAGGTCCATCAACCACCAGGGGTTTTTCTCCAGGTTAGTGTGGGAACAGGAGGCACCGATCCACATCCCGTTGCAATTCCCATCCACAGCTTTCTCTGGTGGTCCACCATACTCACTGGGGTAGGTGGAGGACTGTAAGACTGGCTTCCCTAAGGCCAAATTATTTGGCTCTGAATCTGCAGGAAAGAATAGAGGAGACCCTTCAAGCAGAGAATGGTTGGGAGGAGGAGGAGGAGGAGGAGGAAAGGAGGAGGAGGAGGAGGAGGAGGAGGAGGGGAAGAGAAGGAGGAGGAGGAGGAGGAAGGGGGGAGGAGGAGGAAGAGGAGGAGGAAGGGAGGAGGAGGAAGAGGAGGAGGAGGAGGAGGAGGAGGAGGAGGAGGAGGAGGAGGAAGGGAGGAGGAGGAGGAGGAAGAGAAGGAGGAGGAAGGGAGGAGGAGGAAGAGGAGGAGGAGGAAGAGAAGGAGGAGGAAGAGGAGGAAGGGAGGAGGAGGAGGAAGGGAGGAGGAGGAGGAAGAGAAGGAGGAGGAAGGGAGGAGGAGGAGGAGGAAGGGGGGAGGAGGAGGAGGAGGAAGAGAAGAAGGAGGAGGAGGAAGGGAGGAGGAAGAGAAGGAGGAGAAGGAGGAGGAGAGGTGCAAAGCCACAAGCACAATGTTTTGGGGACACAAGGAGTAAGTTTTGAAGACTGGGAAATGGGTTGAAAGAAGTGAGCTAAGGGCAATGCTACGTTCCTTTGCTCTTGGGGGAGGAACCCCTTGGCCTCCTTTTCTTCCACTCCCAGAGAAGATCCGGACCTCATCACAGTGGATTCAAAGAGATCTACATCAAGTGGCCTTTTACCCTGTGATGTTACCACCCGAGTGATTGGTTCACAGCCACCGGACAGATTAGGGAGAGGAAATATCCGGCTGGCCTGAAGTGCTGGGGGCATTGACACCCCTCCTCCAGTTTATCTTCTATTGGCTTGTTCCCCTGCAAGTGCCCCCAGGGCCCCCCCGGATGCTCTGAAGTGTGGGCATGGGTTAGAGATGGGTTAGAGAAACCGAGAACACACATCAGGAGAACAGAACGCCAAGGGCCGAGGTTGTTGGGAGACATACACGCTGGAGTCCCTGCTCCCAAGGAGGTCTCACAATGGCTGTGCAACAGACGAGGGAGGTTCGGGGGTCTCGTGGCCCTTGTTCCCTTCAGGCAACGACCGTGGGAAGTGTTGCAGGCAGTGTGGTGGTATAAGACTAAGAGGAGAGTCTGGGAGAGGACGACTGGATGTTGAGATGGCAGGACCACCCCAATAGCCACACACACAAACACACAAAGGTCTTTACGTGGTTCTTACCTTCAGGTGGAGGCCTGCAACTCTGAGCTGCTGCAGGGCCTGCCAGGAGGGTGGTGGCCAGCAGAGCCCCCCAGACGATGAGCTTCATCCTGCAAGCGAGGAGGGGAGAGATCAGGGAGGGCGTGGCATGAGCAGCTGGCTGCCTCTACTCCACACACCTGAGCACCAGGACTGGCCATGGAGACCCAGAGGAATGTTGGAGGCACTTTCAAGGTTCTTCCATTCTCCCAGAGGACCATCAAGAGCGTCCCAGAAATTGCTCCTCTGCCTCTTCCCTCACCTGGCCTTCCCCACACGCTTATGTCAGTCCCATTGAAAAAATCAAGGTGGGTTTATTGAAGTCTCTCTCTCATCTGCCCACTTTCTCGGGCCATCCCATAATTCCACCCACCCCTCCTTCAAGAACTCGCTCAGTGGTTGGTTCTTCCTTCTTTCCCCGCCACTCACCTCTTTCGGTCTCTTGGCGATGTCCAGAGGGCTGGAAGTCCTCCCTGGAGGGTGAACAAGGAGAGCTTCTTTCCACCAGCAGATGCTTCAGGTGAGTGCGGACCTCCCTCTGACCAGCCTCGGTTGTATTCCCTTCCCCCCCAGGTGGGACTGACCTGACTCACAAAGTCCAAGCCAATCAGGAGGCCAGAGCTAAGGTTGGCCTCTTTCCCAATTCACGTGGACCTTTTTGGTTTGGTTTGCTCCAAGATCTGCCACCAACTTAGCAAACATGATCTTCTCTCCAGTATTCTCAACCCCATGACGATGACCCATCTCCAGCAGGGGTTGGCCTTCTCCCATAGCCAAAGACAATACATGGCTCTGTAGCAGGAATCTCTGCATTCCCCTCCAGCTCACAATAAGCTCTCAGAAAACACTAGGACACGTTACACAACCCTCGTTCCACAGGATCCCCCCCTCCTCTTTCCACGTGTTCAGGGATTCTTCTGGACAGGGACATAATATTCTTCCTGCCCAGATGCCAACTGGTTTCCACATCAGAACCTCACCATTGTGTGTGAGCCAAGAGCAACATGAATGTTGTTTTTTGCAAGAACCACTCATGCTCACACCTCCAAAATCAACACAATTTCTGGTAGCTGAAAGAACCAGATCGCTTCCTCCGAATCCTGAAAGGTGCTATTACGTAAGAAGTGATTACAGTCTCTTCTGGAGTACAAGAAGCACCAAGATTATTTTTTAATATACATTTTTATTTTTATTAAACAGACCACACACACACACAACAATAAAAAAGGCAAAAAAAGCATCATCACATACAGCATGTTGTTTGTTTACAAGTGTTTTTGCATTCATATTCTCGAATAACATTTACCATCACAGATTTTTCATCTAGTATAATTAAATACCTCACTTTCATTGTACAGTATATGTTCAATTACAATTAGTATTATTTTTTCCCAATAAATCATAATTCCCTTACATTCTTGATTGTCTATTTGATAACAGTATACCTTTATATAATCCCCATGTGAAAGAAACTTTTTTTTTACCAACCATTTATATTTATATATCACTATTTTCAATTATGCATAATTCCACGAATCAACTATTGGGTATTCTTATGTTAATTATTATCCTTGTACATCATACATTCAAACAGAAATCTTATTCCTTCATTTTTCAACAAAATATTCTAAATAGTCACTACATATATATACCAATTTTTAATTATTCCCTTATTAAAATTATTTATCAACAACAAGATATCATTATAATATATTCTTAGGGGGCAAGGATAGTTGATGCGCAAAATATACATTGCAACGCTTATTGCAAAGCCTCTCAACTATCAAACGACAACCCGGCCTTCACGTGGTGCCCCCTGTTCCCACCAATCGGGCTCTGTCGACCCTTGGGACTGGCGTCCCCTTGGGTATATCCAGCCGAAACAGCTTCCATGGATCGCCGTACCGAAAACAGTGGCGTCAAATTTCCATGGAAGTCGCCTATACCCACGATGGGTGAAGAGGCGTCAAGTACAAGTACAAGTACAATATATTCTTAGGGTTATACATTATATCACCAATCCTCTATCAAGTATACATAAAATCATTGTTATCCTTATCCTTTTTAAAACAAAAAATCCTAAAGTATTCAATTCATAGATGTATCAGTTTTTCATTCTATCGTTGTTAATCTATTTCACAGCATAATTGTGTTATCATTTAACTCCTTCAGTTAAAACATGAGTAAAACATTTTTCATTTCCAGGTTTTTTCCCCCAGCCACTGATAAAACAAGTCCCATATCTTATAAAATTGTTCATCCTCTTGCTCTCTAATTTCAAGTGTCAATTTACTCATTTCAGCATAGTCCATTATTTTTCGAATAACTTCTTCCTGTTTTGGTATTGTTCCATTTTTCCAGTTTTTTGCAAATACGATTCTGGCTGCTGTTAACACGTTTACAATCAGATATTTTTAATCTTTATTATAGATTTCTGGTATGATTCCCAATAAAAAGACCTCTGGTTTAAAGTCTATGTGTTTGTGTATCATTTTCTCCAACCATGTGTGGATTTTAGTCCAGTATCTTTTAGCTTCAATGCAAGTCCACCACATGTAGTAATATGAGCCCGGTATCTGGTGACATTTCCAACACTTTTCTGATTTATTCTTGGACATTCTTGCAATTCTCCTAGGGGGTAGATGCCACCTGTAAAACCCCTTATACAAATTTTCTCTATATGCAGTAGACATTGTCATTTTATAGTTTTGAGACCACAGTTTCTGTCATTTCTCTAAATCAATCCCATACCTAAAATTCCCACCCCCAAGTTATCATAGTTTCTTTAACTTGTTCTTCTTGTAATTTAACCTCCAATAAGTATCCATATAGTTTTTTAATTACTTTTTCATCAGTACCTGTTAAGATTTTATCTAACTCAGTCATTTTATTGTAGAAGATGATGGAATAGAACTTGAGAATGAAGAAATGATAAAGGCAGTAAAACCAGAAGAAGGCTACAAGTACTTGGGGATTTTAGAGGCCTCTGACTTAATGCATAATAAAGTCAAGGAATTAACTTCAGCCAAGTACATTCGACAAATTCGCAAGATATTAAAATCCAAATTGAGTGGAGGAAACATCATAAAAGCCATAAATACCCTTGTGGGACCCTTGATAGTTTCACTGATAGTTTCCATCTGCTGGCCCATCCCAAAGCTTGGTGGTTATGTTTGTCTCCTAACCTTGCACACAATGCAGACAGAAGCAATAAAACAAAGTCAGGATAGATTTTACAAGAGCTGATTTCAATAACGGACCCTCCCCACTCTCACGGCTTTCAAAAAGTCTATTAAGACCTGGCTTTTCCGGCAGGCCTGGGGCTGTTGACCTCTTGAATGAGGTCCAGCCCCACTACGGTTGAGTGAGTGTTGTGTTTTAACCTGCTTTGTCTTTTACGTTTAAAACTTTTTAATACTTTTTAAATTGTCTTTTATGTAAGCCGCCCGGAGTCCTTCGGGATTGGGCGGCATATAAATTTATTAAACTTAAACTTAGAGGGAGCTTAGGAAGCATCAAAGGGGAAATCCCTTTGAATCTTAAAGGGGAAAATAACACAAGAAGTTTGGGAAAATTCTGAAAAATGAGATTATAAAAGCCCAGTCTAGCACAATACCATTGAAAAAGATAAATGAAAAACCTTGACCTTTTTCTTGTTTGGCACATTTTGAGAGATTTGTTATTATTATTTCTTTTATTCATTAAACGTGAAACTCAGTCAACTGAACATTTAATGATGTGTCACAAATAATGGTTGAAAAGGGTTGCTGCCAGCGTCTTAGGTATCAACTAAGCATCTTCTTAAAATTTATAATGAGCCTAGTAGTGCAGCTTTTTGCAGTTTTCCACTGGTGCTATTGCAGGAAGCTGCAATTTCTTTATGTGTTTTGTAACATTCTTGGACATGGTACCAAGTGCCCCAATGACAATGTGTATCACTGTTACATGTTTCATCCATAGCCATGTAGTTGCAATGGCCAGATCACAATATTTCGTGATTTTTTTCCAGTTCTTTTTCTTCGACTCTGGCGTCTCCTGGAACAGCGATAGGAATAAACTGTATGATTCAGCCCTCTACAACTGTCATATCTGAGTGGTGCACCCACGCAGCTTAGGGGGAACATTGATCTGAACTCGATCACAGGTGACCCCAGACATGCCGTTGTCCTGTGAAGATGACACAGGTGGCTTCCCACTCTCAGAGATCTTTGAGCTCCCTGGCCAAGCTCCCCTTCATGTTTTATTCTAGTTCTCTTTATCTAGTCTTCATTCTAGCTCTCTCCGATGCTCTGAAGCTCCATCAGGAGGGCACATGGAGCCCACCCCCCCTCAGATTTGCAAGGAGAAGTATTGCCAGCCATCTTGTGCCAACATCTCTAATAAATTGGAGCTTTGAGGAAACACAAGCCTCGGGGTTTTATTTCATTGGGGGTGTTTTTTGGAACCCTGACAGGCATTCAGAGGTTGTGTTAAGTCTTGCCCTTGTGTGGGGAGGGGGCTGGCATGACCCCCCCCTGCTCTCCTGGAGAGTACGCTTGGTTTTGTTGATCCTTGAGGCCCCCTGGTGGTCAATGGATTAAATGTTTGGAAGAGTAAAGTGAAGGAATAACAGTGTGGGGGGTTTTCTAGTCTGTCCCCCTGCTCCCCCTCCTCAATAGCATTCCAGACAAAGACCTGGCCAGCCTCTTCCTGAAAGCCTCCAGGGATGAAGCATCCACAACCTCTGGAGGCTTCTTTCCTCTGATTCATTGTCCTCACTGTCAGGAACTTTCTCCTTAGTTTCAGGTTGTTTCTCTCCTTGATGAGTTTCCACCTGTTGCTTCTTGTCCTGATCTGAAGTGCTCTGGAGAATAGGTGGACCTTCCCCTCCCTTCTCTGTGGCAGCCCCTCAAACACTGTAAGACCACTATCGTCTCACATGTGCCCGGGGGGGGGGAAGAGAACGGACAAAGAACTGAGGGACTTCCTTGGTCTCCCTGGACTGACCCAAAGGCCCTGCCCACCCCAGAGACCCCCTGCAATCCTCCAGGCATCCTTGGCTCTCCACTGCCCTTGTGTCGGTCCAGAAGTGGCATTCCGCCGGTTCGACCCCGTTCAGGCAAACCGGTAGCAGCAGTGGGAGGCTCCGCCCACCCGCCCAGATGTCATCACGGATGCTCTGTGCATGCACAGAAGTGCCCCACACGAGCTCCCACTTCCGAACTTTATTTATTTATCAGCACAAATGCAACACAAATGTAACAGAGGCAACAGTAAAAATAATGGCTTTCTGTCGTGATGGTCTCTTGTGACGAGCCGATAGACAGAGAAAGGAAGCAGTTAGCTTCCTCCCATATTTGGGCATACCAGGGGTTGTGACACAATACATACCTATTTCCCTGGCCCAGCTGATAAGGGAAGAGAGCCTGTGGCTTAGTGGCTAATATAACTGCCTGATATGTAACACAGCCCAGGTTCGATTCCCAGTAAGGGTATGGCTAGCTGATGAGAGCTAAATAGCTCGAAATAGATCTATACTAGTCTCCCTTTATTTATTTATCAGCACAAATGCAACACAAATGTAACAGAGGCAACAGTAAAAATAAGGGCTTTCTGTCGTGATGGTCTCTTGTGACGAGCCGATAGACAGAGAAAGGATGCAGTAAGCTTCCTCCCATATTTGGGCATACCAGGGGTTGTGACACAATACATTATATACATATATACATATATACACATATACACATATACACATATACACATATACACATATACACATATACACACATACACACATACACATATACACATATACACATATACACATATACACATATACACATATACACATATATATATATAATCAATCCTTCCATCCGTCCAATCTTCCATCCTTCCATCCGTCCAGAGATACACACAGTCGTCATCTTAAATGCAAAAGTCTGGGAGTTCAGTTCCCAGGACAGGTTGAAATCTTGACAGCTATCCCTCTCTGAGGAGTCCCAATAAGGACAAAGTGGTCACACAGGGATTCCTGGGGATCCATAGATCAGATGACCTGAAAGGAGGAGGAGTGATGAGGATCAGGGAATAATTCCCTCCGTAGATACAAAGGTCTCCCTTTTAACCAAAGAACAAACAGAGGAAACCTACAAATGCCTCCTAGGAGATCATTTATTTGGAGATAAATTCGCATTTTGTGGAGTGTTGATCAACCCCCCCACCATGCAAGGCGTGGCTTCTCTACTTGGGGCTGTAGATCTCCAGTTCACAGATGGTCAAGGCGTCCTTCCTGGGTAAGTGGACATTGAGGTAGCGGCCTTGCGTCCCGTTGCAGGAGATGGTGGAGACAGAGCCTGGGCTGCTGTCCAGGATAATCCCACAGCTGTGGGGCAAGAGAGGTCACGTTAGGAGAGCTGTCCTGCTGGCCCCCACCTGCTGGTCACCCCAAGGAATGGTTTTTAATAAAACATTGTTTTCTCAGGGTCATCATCTTGAGTTTTTTCAAACCAGCCTTGAAGAATGCTGCCGGAAAGCATGAGAAATCAGGAGATCCGTGGAGTTCAAAGATTATGCAGGTGCATTGAAAGCGAACTGGCTGTAGATAAAAGCCAGCAGAATTCAAGGTGGGCTGGTCTAGGATCTCTTGTGGGCATGAAAGGATGCAAGACGTCTTTGACACCCCCTCCCCTCCCTCCCTCGGGCTCAGCCTGGTCATCTCCTACAGCTACGGTCATTTTTGGTCCTGCTGTGAAGAATACTACAGTGGTCATCAAGGGCCACATGCATTTGTCCAGTTTTCTCCCTGACCTGGATGGCTGCCTTGGCCAAATCCATCCACTGCACCTGGGCAGCTAATCAGTTCAAATAAACATATAAATAAAATCCCAGATCTAACGAGAGAGAGAGAAGGGAAACCTGAGCCATTTATTCCCCCACAACTGAACTTCTTTCTTTTGCTCTCTTGTTGGGGGGTGTTTTACCCAGTTCAGAAGGAACCCATGTTCTAGATTGCAACTTAAATGATAGCAAAAATCAACAATCAGGTGGAGTTCGCACAGTCCCCCCAACAATTGAGGCCACAACGTAGCCAGTTGGTATCAGTTCTTTCCCCGTCTCTTGGGGGAGCAAGGAGGGGGGTGATCTCACAATCTCCACACCAATGGACTCAGGACACCTTGGTCCCCAGGACAAAGTCGGCATCTCAACAGCACCCCAAAGTCACCTGCTCTGTCTGTGGATTCTGTCTCTTCCGTCAATGCCCTAATTACACGGAGGACCCCAGTTGGGGATGACTTACAGAGGGTTGGCTGTTCCATAGTCCCGCAGAGAGTCTCCTAAGCGGACCTCCGCTTTAAACAGCCTTTGGTTACAGCAGTCCTGCCGGTTTTTCACCACCACCATCAAGTTTTTATGAGACTTCCCGAGGTCCATCAACCACCAGGGATTTCTCTCTTGTTCGGTGTGAGTACAGGAGCCAGTCTTATATATCCCGTTGCAGTTCCCATCCACAGCTTTCTCTGGTGGTCCATTGTGGTCGATGGAGGACTGGAAGACTGACTTCCCTAAGGCCAAATTCTTTGGCTTTGAATCTGCAGGAAAGAATGGAGGAGACCCTTCAAGCAGAGAATGGTTGGGAGGAGGAGGAGGAGGAGGAGGAGGAGGAGGAGGAGGGGGGGGGAAGAGAAGGAGGAGGAGGAAGGGGGGAGGAGGAGGAAGAGAAGGAAGAGGAAGGGAGGAGGAGGAGGAGGAAGAGAAGGAGGAGGAAGGGAGGAGGAGGAAGAGGAGGAGGAGGAGGAGGAGGAGGAGGAGGAGGAGGAGGAGGAGGAGGAAGAGAACTGTGGGGTCCTTGGTGCTCTCTTAGCTTGGTGGTTTTCTTGCAGACGTTTCATGACCCAACTAGGGAACATCAATGCTAGAAGGGGAGGGGGGTTGTGGAATGGAGCTGATGGAGGAGGAGGAGGAGGAGGAGGAGGAGGAGGAGGAGGAGGAAGGGAGGAGGAAGAGGAGGAAGGGAGGAGGAGGAGGAAGGGAGGAGGAGGAGGAAGAGAAGGAGGAGGAAGGGAGGAGGAGGAGGAGGAAGGGGGGAGGAGGAGGAGGAGGAGGAAGAGAAGAAGGAGGAAGGGGGAGGAGGAGGAGGAAGGGAGGAGGAGGAGGAAGAGGAGGAGTAGAGGTGCAAAGCCACAAGAGCAATGTTTTGGGGACACAAGGAGTGAGTTTTGAAGACTGGGAAATGGGTTGAAAGAAGTGAGCTAAGGGCAATGCTACCTTCCTTTGCTCTTGGGGGAGGAACCCCTTGGGCTCCTTTTCTTCCACTCCCAGAGAAGATCCGGACCTCATCACAGTAGATTCAAAGAGATCTACATCAAGTGGCCTTTTACCCTGTGATGTTACCACCCGAGTGATTGGTTCACAGCCACCGGACAGATTAGGGAGAGGAAATATCCGGCTGGCCTGAAGTGCTGGGGGCAATGACACCCCTCCTCCAGTTTATCTTCTATTGGCTTGTTCCCCTGCAAGTGCCCCCAGGGCCCCCCCGGAGGCTCTGAAGTGTGGGCATGGGTTAGAGATGGGTTAGAGAAACCGAGAACACACATCAGGAGAACAGAACGCCAAGGGCCGAGGTTGTTGGGAGACATACACGCTGGAGTCCCTGCTCCCAAGGAGGTCTCACAATGGCTGTTGAACAGACGAGGGAGGTTCGGGGGTCTCGTGGCCCTTGTTCCCTTCAGGCAACAACCGTGGGAAGTGTTGCAGGCAGTGTGGTGGTATAAGACTAAGAGGAGAGTCTGGGAGAGGACGACTGGATGTTGAGATGGCAGGACCACCCCAATAGCCACACACACAAACACACAAAGGTCTTTACGTGGTTCTTACCTTCAGGTGGAGGCCTGCAACTCTGAGCTGCTGCAGGGCCTGCCAGGAGGGTGGTGGCCAGCAGAGCCCCCCAGACGATGAGCTTCATCCTGCAAGCGAGGAGGGGAGAGATCAGGGAGGGCATCTGAGCACCAGGACTGGCCATGGAGACCCAGAGGAATGTTGGAGGCACTTTCAAGGTTCTTCCATTCTCCCAGAGGACCATCAAGAGCGTCCCAGAAATTGCTCCTCTGCCTCTTCCCTCACCTGGCCTTCCCCACACGCTTATGTCAGTCCCATTGAAAAAATCAAGGTGGGTTTATTGAAGTCTCTCTCTCATCTGCCCACTTTCTCGGGCCATCCCATAATTCCACCCACCCCTCCTTCAAGAACTCGCTCAGTGGTTGGTTCTTCCTTCTTTCCCCGCCACTCACCTCTTTCGGTCTCTTGGCGATGTCCAGAGGGCTGGAAGTCCTCCCTGGAGGGTGAACAAGGAGAGCTTCTTTCCACCAGCAGATGCTTCAGGTGAGTGCGGACCTCCCTCTGACCAGCCTCGGTTGTATTCCCTTCCCCCCCAGGTGGGACTGACCTGACTCACAAAGTCCAAGCCAATCAGGAGGCCAGAGCTAAGGTTGGCCTCTTTTCCAATTCACGTGGACCTTTTGGTTTGGTTTGCTGCAAAATCTGCCACCAACTTAACAAACATGATCTTCTCTCCAGTATTCTCAACCCCATGACGATGACCCATCTCCAGCAGGGGTTGGCCTTCTCCTATAGCCAAAGACAATACACGGCTCTTTAGCAGGAATCTCTGCATTCCCCTCCAGCTCACAATAAGCTCTCAGAAAACACTAGGACACGTTACACAACCCTCGTTCTACAGGATCCCCCCCCCTCTTTCCACGTGTTCAGGGATTCTTCTGGACAGGGACATAATATTCTTCCTGGCCAGAGGCCAACTGGTTTCCACATCAGAACCTCACCATTGTCTGTGAGCCAAGAGCAACATGAATGTTGTTTTTTGCAAGAACCACTCATGCTCACACCTCCAAAATCAACACAATTTCTGGTAGCTGAAAGAACCAGTTCGCTTCCTCCGAATCCTGAAAGGTGCTATTACGTAAGAAGTGATTACAATAGCAGCAATAGCAGTTAGACTTATATACCGCTTCATAGGGCTTTCAGCCCTCTCTAAGCGGTTTACAGAGTCAGCATATTTGCCCCCAACAACAATCCGGGTCCTCATTTTACCCACCTCGGAAGGATGGAAGGCTGAGTCAACCCTGAGCCGGTGAGATTTGAACAGCTGAACTGCAGAATTGCAGTCAGCTGAAGTAGCCTGCAGTGCTGCATTTAACCACTGCGCCAGCTCGGCTCTCTACAGTCTCTTCTGGAGTACAAGAAGCACCAAGATTTTTTTTTTAATATAATTTTTTATTTTTATTAAACAGACCACACACAACAATTAAAAAAAGACAAAAAAAGCATCATCACATAAAGCATGTCGTTTGGTTACAAGTGTTTTTACATTCATATTCTCGAATATATATATTTTTTGGACATTTTATTAAGATTTATAGGCCGCCCTTCTCCCTGAGGGGACTCAGGGCGGCTTACAATCATGAGGAAAGGGGGTGCAATAACAAGAGACAAACAATAAGTGAACAAAATAAAATGGTAAACCACAACATGCATTCAACTGTCAACACTCGGGCGGGTAAATTGGAAACCTATCCCCAGGCCTGCTGGGAGAGCCAGGTCTTGAGGGCTGTGCGGAAGGTCTGGATGGTGGTGAGGGTACGAATCTCAATGGGGAGGTCGTTCCACAGGGTCGGAGCTGCAACAGAAAAGGCTCTCCTCCGTGTAGTCGCCAGTTGACATTGACTGGCGGATGGAATCCAGAGGAGGCCCAGCCTGTGCGATCTAATCGGTCGGAGGGAGGTAATCGGCAGAAGGCGGTCTCTCAAGTATCCAGATCCACTACCATGGAGTGCTTTAAAGGTGGTCATCAGTACCCTGAAGCGCACCCGGAGACCGACAGGTAGCCAGTGCAGCTCGCGGAGGATGGGTGTAATGTGGGCGTACCGCGGTGCGCCCACTATCACTCGCGCGGCTGCATTCTGGACTAACTGCAGTCGCCGGATGCTCTTCAAGGGCAACCCCATGTAGAGCCCATTGCAGTATTCCAGCCTAGAGATCACAAGGGCTCGAGTGACCGTTGCGAGAGCCTCCCGGTTCAGGTAGGGCCGTAACTGACGGACCAGGCGAACCTGGGCAAATGCCCCCCTGGTCACAGCCGACAACTGATGGTCGAAAGTCAGCTGTGGATCCAGGAGGACTCCTAAGTTACGAACCCTGTCTGAGGGGTATAAAATTTGACCCCCCAGCCTGAGTGTTGGAATATCGGCCAAATTATTGGGAGGGAAGCACAACAGCCACTCGGTCTTGTCCGGGTTGAGTACCAGTTTGTTAGCGCTCATTCAGCTCTTGACGGCCTCAAGGCCCTGGTTCATCACGTCCACCGCTTCATTGAGTTGGCACGGGGCGGACAGATACAATTGTGTATCGTCCGCGTATTGGTGGTATTTTATCCTGTGCCTCCGAATGATCTCGCCCAGCGGTTTCATGTATATGTTAAATAGTAGGGGGGATAAGACCGAACCCTGTGGCACCCCATATGTTAGGGGCCTCAGGGACGATCTCTGCCCCCCGACCAACACCGATTGCGACCTGTCCGAGAGGTAAGAGGAGAACCACTGCAAAACAGTGCCTCCCACCCCCACCTCCCGCAGTTGTCGCAGAAGGATACCATGGTCGATGGTATCAAAAGCCGCTGAGAGGTCAAGGAGAACCAGGATGGACGCATGGCCTCCATCTCTGGCCCTCCAGAGATCATCGGTCAATGCGACCAAAGCGGTTTCTGTGCTGTAACCAGGTCTGAAGCCGGACTGGAAGGGGTCAAGATAGCTAGCTTCCTCCAAGGCCCGTTGGAGCTGGAAGGCCACCACCTTCTCAACAACCTTCCCAATAAAGGGGAGGTTGGAGACAGGACGATAGTTGTTTAAAATGGCTGGATCCAAGGATGGTTTCTTCAGGAGGGGTCTCACCACCGCCGTTTTAAGTGCGGCGGGGAAGTGCCCCTCCCGAAGGGAGGCGGTCACGACTGCCTGGATCCAGCCATGTGTCACCTCCCTGCTGTTGGCAACCAGCCAGGAGGGACACGGGTCCAGAATACAGGTGGAGGCACTTACAGCTCGAATGGCCTTGTCCACATCCCCGGAGGCAACATCCTGGAACTCAACCCAGAGAATAACATTTACCATCACAGATTTTTCATCTAGTATAATTAAATACCTCACTTTCATTGTACAGTATATGTTTAATTACAATTAGTATTATTTTTTTCCAATAAACCATAGTACCCTTACATTCTTGATTATCTATTTGATAACAGCATACCTTTATATAATCCCATTTAATAGAATTTTTTTTTTAACCAACTATTTATATTTGTATATCACTGTTTTCAATTATGCATAATTCCACCAATCGACTATCAGGTATGCTTATGTTCATTATTATCCTTGTACATCATACATTTAAACAGAAATCCTATTCCTTCATTTTTCAACAAAATATTCTAAATAGTCACTACATATATATACCAATTTTTAATTATTCCCTTATTAGAATTATTTATCAACAAGAAGATATCATTGTAATATATTCTTAGGGTTATACATTATATCACCAATCCTCTATCAAGTATACATAAAATCATTGTTATCCTTTTTAAAACAAAAAATCCTAAAGTATTCAATTTATAGATGTATCAGTTTTTCATTGTATCGTTGTTAATCTATTTCACAGCATAATTGTGTTATCATTTAACTCCTTCAGTTAAAACATGAGTAAAACATTTTTCATTTCCAAGTTTTCCCCCCCAGCCACTGATAAAATAAGTCCCATATCTTATAAAATTGCTCATCTTCTTATTCTCTAATTTTAAATGTCAATTTACTCATTTCAGCACAGTCCATTATTTTTCGAATAACTTCTTCCTGTTTTGGTATTGTTCCATTTTTCCAGTTTTTTGCAAATACGATTCTGGCTGCTGTTAACACGTTTACAATCAGATATTTTAAGTCTTTATTATAGATTTCTGGTATGATCCCCAATAAGAAGACCTCTGGTTTAAAGTCTATTTGTTTGTGTGTCATTTTCTCCAACCACGTGTGGATTTTAGTCCAGTATCTTTTAGCTTCAATGCAAGTCCACCACATGTAGTAATATGAGCCCGGTATCTGGTGACATTTCCAACACTTTTCTGATTTATTCTTGGACATTCTTGCAATTCTCCTAGGGGGTAGATGCCACCTGTAAAACCCCTTATACAAATTTTCTCTATATGCAGTAGACATTGTCATTTTATAGTTTTGAGACCACAGTTTCTGTCATTTCTCTAAATCAATCCCATACCTAAAATTCCCACCCCCAAGTTATCATAGTTTCTTTAACTTGTTCTTCTTGTAATTTAACCTCCAATAAGTATCCATATAGTTTTTTAATTACTTTTTCATCAGTACCTGTTAAGATTTTATCTAACTCGGTCATTTTATTGTAAAAACCTTTTGATTTTCTATCTTCATTATATCTAGATTGTATCTGTACATATGAATACCAATTCATTTCTATCCCTTCTTGTTTCAACTCTTGGATAGATTTGAGTTCACCCTCGGCATTCAATATTTCAACATATCTAACTGTTTGTTCCTTTTTATATATTATTGGATATGAGAATGCTTCATTCGTTGATATCCAGACTGGAATTTTTAACTGGTGTAATCTTTTAACCTTTTCCCAGTTTAATAACAAAGCCTCCCTTATATAATGTCTTCTAATGTGCTTTAGTTACCTTATACCATAAAAAAGCATGCCATCCCAACAGTGAATCATGACCTTCTACATTCAATAGTCTAGAGTTTTTTAGTGTTATCCACTCCTTAATCCACATCAAGTTTGTTGCTTGGTAGTATCTAGCATCTTGTAACAGTTTAAGTTTTATTCTAGCTTTTTTCCCTTGCCAAATAAACTTCAAAACTATTTTATTTAGGTCTTGAAAAAAATCCTTACCCAATCTGATTGGGATTGTCTGGAACAGGTATAAAATTCTAAGTAGAATGTTTATTTTAATTGTAGAAATTCTTCCCATCATTGATAGTTGTAAATTTTCCCATTTCATCAAGTCAGTCGCGATTTGTTGTTTTAGTCTAGTATAATTGTCCCTTTTGAGAGTACTGCATCTAGGTGATAAATATATCCCCAAATATTTAACCTTACTTGTAATTTGAATCTGCTAGTGGATCTTCAAGAATAAAAACTAAATCATCTGCAAATGCTTGTAGCTTATATTCTTCTTTTTTTAATTTTCATTCCTCTTATTTCTTCTTCTTCTCTGATCTTTCTGTTTAAAACTTCTAATGTTAAGACAAAGAGTGCTGTTTAGTAACTTTTGTTATTCTTTCTTTTTTTAAAAAAAATGTTTAAATGGAAGCTTTAGTACTGAGTTGATGCAAGCTAAGAAGCTAACACAAGCTAACACTGCCATCCAGTGTTCTTGAAATATTGTTACCAAAAATTTCCCCTGTAAACTGATTGACCAGACTGAAAAAAATCAGGCTTTATTTATGCAGCTGGAGCTTTTTACTAGCTGGAATCCTACCTCAGACTAAATAACAAAGCAGCAAAGGAAGTTGAGAATGACCTTGGAAAGACTTTTATCTTAGGGGGGAAAAAAGACTGAATTTATTTGTTCTAGCTTGGTGGCAGTTTTTATATTATTTTTATATTATCTTGCTGGGGAGATACTGACTTTTTAAAACTCCTTTTGACTTTTTGACTCCCCCCCTTCCTTTTTTTGTGGCTTGAAGTATCTTTTTTTTGCTTTTTTTTTACCCTATGTCTTCTTTCTGCACTCTTTTCCTTTTGAAGATATTGGGACATCAATGGATGGCTCGCCTTAAATTCTGAGCAAATTGGGCTGAAGAGTTTTCTTTTTCTTTCTTTTCCCTCTCCCTCTCTCTTCTTTTTTTCTCTCCTTTACCTTCTTTCTTAAGTCAGATTTTCACTCTCCCCCCCCCTTTTTATGCCCTTTTCTCATTGCATTTATAACCTCTCACCTTCAAAATTTGTTGAGCATGAGTAGAAAAGTAACTCCTGTTGGCTCTACGACGACAATCCCTGCCTCCTCACCTGTGGGAGGTCAGAGGTCAATACGGTCAATGCTTCAGCAAGAAAAAGAGAAAGGAGCAAACTTTGAGGCAAACATGCAAGCGATACAGAAATTGCAAGCAGGAGTTGATAGCAGGGATGATACGTTAGACCCCATTGTAAAGAAGTCTGAGAGTATAGAAAAAAGAATGGAGACAATAGAACAACAAAATCAAAGCATAGTACAAAAAGTTGACAAAATGGAAGGAAAAATGGAAAATATGCACAACTGGATGATGAAATATGAAGACAGGATTCAAAACATTGAAGGTGAAATTCAAGAAGGAGAGAAGAAAACTGAGAAGTTAGACAGTAGACTGAGCGACGTGGAAAGGGAGAGTAGTGGAATACTAAAATGGGAGATGGATAGGTCTGAATTTTTCTTAAGATTTCAAAACATAGAAGAAAAAGGAGAGAACTTAGTATAGATAATATCCAAGATTCTGACAAACGTATTAGAGATACCCCAAGAGAAGATGATGGATGGCATAGACGAGTACATACAAGATATGCAATGAGAAATGCTCTTCCAAGGGAAGTTCATGTAAGATTTACTAAGAAAACAATCAAATTACAAATTCTACAGAAAATGAGAGATAGAAAATTAGAATATAAAGGCAAGGAGATTGTAGTTCTCAAACAAATTCCGAGAGAGGTGGGAGAGAGGAGAAGAGAATACCAATTTTTGACTAAAGTTCTGATTTAAAAAGGTGTTAATTACAGATGGCTCATACCAGAAGGTCTATTATGTACATGGCAGGATAGACACAAGATAGATACAATTGATAAGGCAGAAGCTTTCTATGCAGAATATTTTAGAGAAATGGCTGAGAAAACTGGGAAAGATGATTTTGTGGCACAACTACTGGAGGCACCTACAACTGAGACTGAAAAAGCAGAAGGAGCTGTAGGTGGAATTGAGAAAGAAGAAGGTGCAGTGGGAGGTGTAAGCTACAGAGAAAAACGAGAACCCAGATCTATTAAAGCTATAAATCCTGAGAAAGTGGTGGCCTTTCAACTCTGGCGGTCCTTGGATGAAACCGATTATCTGGACTCCTTTCAGTCTGGTTTCAGGCCTGGTTACAGCATGGAAACTGCTTTGGTCGCGATGAGTTTTTTAAGAGAAGGGACAGGTGAGCTCAGGGCCTTTGTGTGCACAATTGCAAGATTTGTGTGTGAGTGCATGTGTGCCATAGCTCTCTGTGGCATCAACGGTATTGTGTGGCACCTGCAAGACTGGTCAATGTGTCATCATAGAAATGTTTGTCCAGTTGAGTTTTCTGTATTTATTTAAAACATTTATATAGCCACCCATCTTATACCAATCGTGGGAAAGTTGCCATTAAGGCTGGGGAAACAGTTGTCAACAGAAAGGACTGAAGGACTCTCTATAAAGCCTTAGGAAGGCCACACCTGGAGTCCTGCATCCAGTTTTGGTCACCACACCATAAAGAAGATGTGGAGACTCTGGAAAGAGGGCGGAGAAGAGCAACCAGGATGATGAGGGGACCGGAGGCTAAAGCCTACGATGAACGGTTGCAGGAACTGGGCCTGGCTAGTCTAGGGAAGAGAAGGACCAGGGGAGACACAATAGCAGCCTTCCAATATTTGAGGGGCTGCCACAGAGAGGAGAAAGGGGTCAAGCTATTCTCCAAAGCACCCGAAGACCAGACAAGGAAGAATGGATGGAAACCGACCAAGGAGAGATTCAACTTGGAAATAAAGAGGAATTTCCTGACAGGGAGAACAATCAGCCAATGGAACAGAATTTGCCTTCGGAAGTTGTGGGAGCTTCATCCCTGGAGGCTTTCAAGAAGAGACTGCATTACCATCTATCAGAGATGGTGTAGGGTTTCCTGCTTGGGTGGGGGGTTGGACTAGATGACCTACAAGGTCCCCTCTGTTAATGCGAATTCTGGGTTCCTGCTGGGGACAACAGACAGGGTCTGTGGTGGGGATACACTGAAACGCCCACCTCCCACAAAGGGTTTTCTCTCTAGTTCACCAGCAGGCGCCCTGCCAATTGCAGAAAAAGGGGGGGGGATCTCCCCTCCCTTGGATGACCAAGTATCAGAGGAAATCCAAGAATGCATCTTAGTAGCCCATTTATTTGGATTTTGGGAGATAAATTGGCATTTCATTGGAGCATTGATTCCCCCCCCCATTCAAGGCGTGGCTTCTCTACTTGGGGCCATAGGCCTCCAGTTCACAGATGGTCAAGTACTCCTTCCCGGGTAAGTGGACACTGATGTAGCGGCCTTGCTTCCCGTTGCAGTAGACGGTGGTGATGGAGCCTCGGCTGGTGTTCAGGATAATCCCACAGCTGTGGGGCAAGAGAGGTCACGTTAGGAGAGCTGTCCTGCTGGTCACCCCAAGCTCACCCTGAGGACACAACACCCCCCCTCGACTCTTCCAGGGCAGCCCCATTTCAGCAGCTGTCCAGACCTCGCGATCTCCGCTGCCTCTCGTGTTGGGCCTCCCTTGTGCCTCTGATATTCCGATTAATTGGAGATATTGACCGAGTGGGAAGAGCTATTGAGGGGATTCCCCGGGGTGTGGTTCTTTGATTGGCGCTTTTTAGAGGCTTTTTTAAACAGTTAAGCACTAAGCCGAGTCATCCACTGTGACTCTGGCAGCAAATACCTCAGCCTTTTATTTCCTTTTATTTATTTTTTCTTTTCATGATGACAGTGGTGAGGCTCTTCTCCCCTGCCTCCTCTGACTGCACGTCACTGTTGACAGCAATATTCACACAGTCCCGTCCCCCACCCCAACAATTGAGACCACAACTTAGCCAGTTGGTATCAGTTCTTTCCCCGTCTCTTGGGGGAGCAAGGAGGGAGGTGATCTCACAATCTCCACACCAATGGACTCAGGACACCTTGGTCCCCAGGACAAAGTCGGCATCTCAACAGCACCCCAAAGTCACCTGCTCTGGCTGTGGATTCTGTCTCTTCCGTCAATGCCCTAATTACACGGAGGACCCCAGCTGGGGATGACTCAAAGCGACTTACAGGGGATTGGCTCTTCCATGGTCCTCCAGAGAGTCTCCTAAGCGGACCTCCGCTTCAAACAGCCTTTCGCCACAGCAGTCCTGCCGGTTTTTCACCACCACCACCGAGATTTTATGAGACTTCCCGAGGTCCACCAACCACCAGGGGTTTTTCTCATTTTTGGTGTGGGTGCAGGACTTTTGGTACCAATCCCCAATGCAGCTCCCATCCACGGCTTTGTCTGCTGACCCAATTATGTCATGGGAATGGATGGAAGACTGGCTGGCCGGCTTCCCTAAGGCCAGGTTTCTGCCGTCTACACCTGCAGGAGAGAATGGAGGAGAAGGTGATGGGGAGAAGGAGAAAAAGGAGGAGGAGGAGGAGGAGAAGAGGAAGAGGAAGAAGAAGAGGAAGGAGGAGGAGGAGGAGGAGGAGGAGGAGGAGGAGGAGGAGGAGGAGGAGGAGAGCCACAAGATCACCCTTTCTGCGGGAGCTGGGGGGGTGAGGTTTGAAGGCTGTGAAAGGGGCGGAGGGAAGGGGGCTCAGCGCAGCTCTCCGTGTCTTTGTTATTGAGGGAGGGATGACCCCCTCCTTGGCCTCCTCTTCCTCCCTCCCCACTTGGCTGCAAATTGGCATGCGAAGAACTGGGCATCATCACCACAGTTTCCATGAGACCCCAACAGAGTAGCCATTGAGCAGGGTTTCATTCTGACCGGTGAGATCTGCCCCTAGGTATAAATACAGGCACAATCGGTATGGAAGGTTGCTCCACCGGAGGCCTCCTGGGCGATGGAACTGCAGCCGGTGGGCAGACGCGGGAGGGCAAAGGGTCCAGGTGGCCTGAAGTGCCATTCCCCACCCCCACCCCCAGTTTCCAGTCTAAATTGATCTCCCCAGTTCTCTCCGGGGGCACCCAAAGGCTGTGGAATAGGAAACCATAGAAGGTACGTCCGAGAAGGAACCTAGAATCCCAGGGCTGGAGGGGGCCTTGGAGGTCTTCTAGTCCAGTGTTTCCCAACCTTGTCAACTTGAAGATGTCTGGACTTCAACTCCCAGAATTCCCCAGCCAGCATTCGCTGGCTGGGGAATTCTGGGAGTTGAAGTCCGGACATCTTCAAGTTGACAAGGTTGGGAAACACTGTTCTAGTCTAACCCTCTGCTCAAATAGGTCAAATGGTTGTCTAACCTGTTTTTGGAAAGCCTCCAGTGATGGAGCATCCATAACTCCAATAGAACTAGCCCTTAGACGTATACGTCGCTTCCCAGGGCTTTTACTACCCTCTCTAAGTGCTTTACAGAGTCAGCCTATTGCCTCCAACTATCTGGGCCCTCATTTTAGCCACCTCAGAAGGATGGGAGGCTCAGGGCCACACCTGGAGAACTGTAACCAATTTTGGTTGCCATAGTATAAAAGAATGTTGAGACTTTGGAAAAAGTTCATAGAAGAGCAACTAAGATGATCGAAGGCCTGGAGACTAAACCATAGGAAGAATGGCTGCAGGTTTGGGGTCTGGCTAGTCTAAAAACAGCAGCCTTCCAATATCTCAGGGGCTGCCCCCCAAAAGAGGGAGTCAAGTTATTCTCCAAAGCCCCCAAGGGCAGGTCATGAATCAATGGGTGGAAACTAATCAAGGACAGAAGCAACTTAGAACTACGGAGAAACTTCCTAACAGTGAGGACGATTAACCATTGGAACAGCTTGCCACCAGAAGTTGTGGGTGCTTCCATCAATGGAAGTTTTTAAGAAGAGACTAGACAGCCACTTGTCTGAGATGGTATAGGTTGTCCTATACCTGGACTAGAAGATCTCCAAGGTCCTTCCAGCTCTATTCTATTCTATATAGAGGATCGAACTCCTGGCACTGGGCAGAGTTAGCCTGCAGGACTGCATTCTGGCCACTGTGCCACCAATGGAAACGAAAGGGCCAAAGTGCCCACTTTGTGGAGGAAACACGCAAGCCGGAGCCCCTGGTCTCCCAAGGCAGACCCTTCCTTCCCCCTTCTTCCTTCCAAGCAACCGGGCACGGCCCCAGATACGTTGGAGGCTGCTGAAGGCCTCTGGAGATTCTCCGTCCTCCGGGTCCTGGTTGTCCCAAAGGAGCTTTTTTCCCAAGAGGCAACAGGACTTTCTTGAGTTTTTCCTTTGAAGGTGTTTCGCTTCTCATCCAAGAAGCTTCTTCAGTTCCATTTGAGGAGAAGCGAAACGGCATCCAGGCGAAAGTCCAGCTGCCTTTTGAAGAAGCACTTTTGCCGGCTGCTGCTCTCTAAGAGGAGACCATGAGGGGACTTGGAAATGGCCAGGGGTGTCACTATATCTACGTATACGCAGCACGCGCGGCTGCTCCGGTGCCTCTTACCTTTAGGTAGGGGTCTGCAACTCTGAGCTGCTGCAGGGCCTGCCAGGAGGGTCGTGGCCACCAGAGCCCCCCAGACGATGAGCTTCATCCTGCAAGCGAGGAGGGGAGAGATCAGGGAGGGCGTGGCATGAGCAGCTGGCTGCCTCTACTCCACACACCTGAGCACCAAGACTGGCCATGGAGACCTGCCACTCACCTCCTTCGGTCTCTTGGCGATGTCCAGAGGGCTGGAAGTCCTTCCTGGAGGGTGAACAAGGAGAGCTTCTTTCTTTCCAACCGCAGGTGCTTCAGGTGAGCCCTGGGCCTCCCTCTGACCAGCCTCGGTTTTATCCCCTTCCCCCCAGGGGAGTCCAAGCCAATCGGGAGGAGGCCAGAGCAAAGCTTGGCCTGGGTCCCAACTCACAGGGAGTTTTACGTTTGCATTGCTACAAGATCTCTCACCAACTCAGCAAATATGGTCTCCTCTCCTCTATTTCCAGCCCCCGATGCCCGTCCTAAACGGCTGTTGACTCTGCTGCTGTTTTATAGCAGGAAACGCGGCATTCGCATCCAACTCAGCAAACACTAAAATTGTTGACTAATCAGTTCTAGATCTGAATCTTTCCCCACATGGGAGGCATAACCAAGTAAGGTTTGAAATGCTCCATTGAGCTTCCCCGTTCTCTCCCCCCCCCCCCCCCCCGGTCTCTCTCTGAATCTCACAAGATCTCCGCATACTTTGCATAGAATGGGGACATTGTTTCATTGGGGCAATTTTTTTAAAAAAATTTATTTTATTTTATCAATTTCATATATACATTCACAATTATATGATCTCATAACTGTTATTAATAATATGTATTTATAACAATTTTTCCCTACTGTTGACAATATACTTGAAGATTGCTTTTTTATCATCCCATAGATCCATCTTATCTTACAACGGTCCTACTTCTTCTTCCCTCCCTCCCTCTTTCCTTCCCTCGTTTCTTCTCTCCTACTCCCCTTCCCTCCCTCCCTCCTTCCCCCTTCCCTCCTTCTCTCCTTCCCTCCTTCCTTCCTTCCCTCCTTTCTTTTCTCCTTCTCTCCTTCCTTTCCCCCTTCCTTTCCTCCTTCCTTCCCCCTTCCTTCTCTCCTACATTCCCTCCTTCCTTCCCTCTTTCCTTCCCTCGTTTCTTCTCTCCTACTCCCCTTCCTTCCCTCCCTCCTTCCCCCTTCCCTCCCCTTCCCTCCTTCCTTCCTTCCCTCCTTTCTTTTCTCCTTCTCTCCTTCCTTTCCCCCTTCCTTTCCTCCTTCCTTCCCCCTTCCTTCTCTCCTACATTCCCTCCTTCCTTCCCTCTTTCCTTCCCTCGTTTCTTCTCTCCTACTCCCCTTCCTTCCCTCCCTCCTTCCCCCTTCCCTCCCTCCTTTCTTCTCTCCTTCTCTCCTTCCCTCCTTCCTTTCTCCCTTCCTTCTCTCCTACATTCCCTCCTTCCTTCCCTCGTTTCTTCTCTCCTACTCCCCTTCCTTCCCTCCCTCCTTCCCCTTCCCTCCTTCTCTCCTTACCTCCTTCCTTCCCTCCTTTCTTTTCTCCTTCTCTCTTTCCTTTCCCCCTTCCTTTCCTCCTTCCTTCCTCATTGGGGCAATTTGCTTAGCACTAAGAGCAGATCAAAAGCAAAGTTAACTTTTCAAAAATGTGTCCGCTGAACCAGGGGTTCCCAATCCCCTCTAGTGGGCCATGGCTTATTCAGAACCGGGCCACACAACGGGATGGACTGGCACACATGCCCTCACACAGTCCCATGCCAGCTGCATGCACCCCAGCTCATCCCTCATATGGTCCGGTCCCCCTCTCCCACCAAGCCAGGCCGCCAAGCCTCAAAGGTTGGGGGCCGCTGTCCAAACTTGGCAACTTTAAAGCTTGTAGATTTCAGCTCCCAGAGTTCTCCAGGCAGCCATGCAAAATCACGGGGAAGAGCAATTATGCAGGGAAGCGTCAGTGGTCATAGGGAGCCAGGCTGCCAAAGAACACAGAGGCCAGACACCGTCACAGCTGGCCGAGCAGCAAGAGCACAGACTGAGCCAAAGGATCAGAACAGGAGCAGAAGATGCGGAGGGACCAGCTGGCCCTTAGAATAGGAGAGCCAAGGTGGCGCAGTGGTTAAATGCAGCACTGCAGGCTACTGCTAGATCAGCAGGTCAGCGGTTCAAATCTCACCGGCTCAGGGTTGACTCAGCCTTCCATCCTTCCGAGGTGGGTAAAATGAGGACCCAGATTGTTGGGGGCAAGATGCTGACTCTCTGTAAACCGCTTAGAGAGGCCTGAAAGCCCTATGAAGCGGTATATAAGTCTACTGCTAAAAAAAAAAAAAATAGCCAAGGATCGGACGTGACTGATGGATATCATCATCATCACCACCACCACCACCACCACCATCATCACCATCACCATCACCATCATCATAATCTCATAGCAATTGGCAAATTCCTGTCCAGCTTCCTAAGGTCCTTACGTGAACAGAAGAAAAAACTGCAAGCAGAAATCAATCTTTTTTGACAAGAAGTTTTTGGCTCCAGCTGTTTATTCCACATAGGCCTGCAATGCATCCGATAGCTTTGCACTCCTACGCAATCAGCATAGGGCAGCCAGTCATGCTCCGAAATAGCCAGACTTCCTCATTAGAAGAACGTCATGAATGCAGGGCTTTGGAGCAGGTTACAGCTCGTAATGTCCCTGGGTGAAACAGTTAACGCATCGTAAGACTGACAAAAATGCAGGAAGAAATAAAAACCTTTGCAGGCTAACAGATGGGCAAGAGTCCCAAGCTGTAATGTTCAGGGATTATTGCATATTTGTGCTTTTTTAGCTTCTGGTGGAGATTTATAAGCCCCAACCGACGTTTGGAACAACGGAAGTCAATAATGCTTTGCCACATTTCAGCTCCCCAGTGATGAAGAAAGAGAAAAGTCTAGAAGGAGGAAGAAATCTAGAAAGAATGCAGAGCAAGAAAGATGATTAGAAGGCTAGAGGCTAAAACGTATGAAGAACGGTTGCAGGAACTGGGTATGTCTAGTTCAGTGTTTCTCAACCTTAGCAACTTGAAGATATCTGGACTTCAACTCCCAGAATTCCCCAGCCACCATTCGCTGGCTGGGGAATTCTGGGAGTTGAAGTCCGGACATCTTCAAGTTGCCAAGGTTGAGAAACATTGGTCTAGTTTAATAGAAAGAAGGACCAGGGGAGACAGGATAGCAGCCTTCCAATATCTCAGGGGCTGCCACAAAGAAGAGGGAGTCAAACTATTCTCCAAGGCACCTGAGGGCAGGACAAGAAGCAACGGATGGAAACTAATCAAGGGGAGAAGCAACTTAGAACTGAAGAGGAATTTCCTGACAGTGAGAACAATTAATTAGTGGCCACCCCGGAGTGGGATTTAGGAGTTCTCCAAACTGCACAGAATCTTAGCTAGAAGTTCTCCCGAACGCCTGCAAATCCCCAGCAGCCTAATCCTGGGGTCAACCTGTTCTCCAAAGCACCTGAAGGGAGGCAGGACAAGAAGCAACGGATGGAAACTAATCCAGGAGAGAGGCAACCTGGAATTAAAGAGGAATTTGCTGGCCTGCAGAACAATTACAGTAACCAGTTTGTGTCCAGAAGTTCTGAATTCTCCAACACTGGAGGTTCTTAAGAAGAGATTGGACAACCATTTGTCTGAAGTGGTGTAGGGTTTCCTGCCTAGGCAGGGGGTTGGACTAGAAGACCTCTGAGGTCCTTTCCCAATGTGTAATTCTGTGAAAGCAGCAGCTGAAGAATTCTGCTTTGGAATAAAATGTGTGGGTCACAAAAGGGACTATCAGACTCCTCAGAGTTCCCCTTGGAAATTCTGATTTTGCCCTATGGTTTCATGAGTCCTTTTTTTAATCTCTTCTTCAAGCCTTTGTTCACATCCCTGCCAGTCGCTTTGATCAGCCATTCACAGGTCACAGTGACCAGCAGCTTAATTTTAGGAACAAAGATCTCTCTCTCTCTCTCTCTCTCTCTCTCTCTCTCTCTCTCTCTCTCTCTCTCTCTCTCTCTCTCTTTCTCTCTCTCTCTCTCTCTCTCTCTCACACACACACACACACAAACTCTCCTTATTCCCAGAGCAGCCAGAATGTTTTAAAAGTGTTCCCAGATTTGTTTTCCTAATCTCACGAGTTCTGTAGAGTTCTGTAGACTTTTAGTTCCAGATCATTAACACTTTTTCACCATTGTTAGCTCTAACTCTTTTGTGGCTTTCTTGTAAATGTTGCCACGCCACACAGAGGATGGGAAATGGAACTCCTGGCCACAAGAAGACAAAGGGAAGCCCTTTAGCCCAGGTGAGTCACTGCCACAAGACCTGGAATGTCTACCAGCCACTCAGCAGAATGTCAATAGGCCACAACTGAGAGCCATAATCTTCTCCGTAATTAATGGTGTGAGCTGACAGACCTGGATTTATTCGTTATGTTTTCCCAAAGCAGACTTACATGCCTCTCCTACAATCTCACCAGAGAGGCCAAAACTCCCAACCGCCAAACGGAAGAGGGGGAAACGGTGTTGCAAAATGTTTTCCAAAATGAGGAAGGGAAGATCCAGAGAATGACCATCCGAGTCATGTCCAGAGATATAGCAGAGGCTACCTTATTCTACTGCATTATTCCATAGAATAAATTACGTAGACTAGACTAGACTAAGAACAGAATAGAACAGAACAGAATGAAGAGGAAAGAAGTGTTGAAAGAAATGTCCTTCTGGGTTTGGCTCCAAGTGGGGGAAAAAGACACCGGAGATGACATGGAGGCTGCTTGGAAAGATGGTTTTAATGGTGGACAGGACCACATGGCTTGAGCCCCGAACAGAAAAGGTGATCACATGCTTCAATGTTGATGGAGTCCCCACAACTTCCAAAGCTGTTCCATTGAATACAGAATAACAGAATTGGGATGTCCTTCGAGGTCATCTAATCCAACCCCCTGCCCAAAAAGGAGACCCTACACCATTTCTGACGGATGGACATCCAGTCTTTTCTTGAAAGCCTCCAGGGATGAAGCTCCCACGACTTCTGAAGGCAACTTCTCTTCCATGGGTTGATTGTCCTCCCAGTCAGAAAATCCCTCCTTATTTCCAGGTTGAATCTCTCCTTGGTCGGTTTCCATCCATTGTTCCTTGTCCTGCTTTCAGGTGCTTTGGAGAATAGCTTGATCACCTCCTCCTCTTCTTTCTAACTTTCTCCTTCCCTTTCCCCTTCCCCTTTTCCTTCTCCTTCTCCTCTTCTTCTTCCTCCCCATCTCCTCCACTGCCTTCTCTTCCTCTCCTCTCCCTCCTCTACAGTATATATTTCCCTGGCAAGCCCTCGAGGCCTGTCCCCCCACTCCCCCACCCCCCCGGGCCAGCGACATGAAGAACAATGTCCCAAATCCTCCACATCCCTCATTGCAAATGCTCTCTTCTTGCTTCTTTCTTTGAAGGCAAAAGAAATGACCCCTGCAAGCAACTCATGCCGGAAAGTCCTCCTTCTTCTTCTTTCTAGAGCCAAGGTGGCGCAGTGGTTAAAAGCAGCACTGCAGGCTACTGCTAGATCAGCAGGTCAGCGGTTCAAATCTCACCGGCTCAGGGTTGACTCAGCCTTCCATCCTTCCGAGGTGGGTAAAATGAGGACCCAGATTGTTGGGGGCAATATGCTGACTCTCTGTAAACCGCTTAGAGAGGCCTGAAAGGCCTATGAAGCGGTATATAAGTCTACTGCTATTGCTATTGCTATTGCTTTCTCCCCCACGGAAGGAAAGCGGAATGGGAAAGAACAATATTGCGGTTGAAGAGAGGACCATGGAAAGGTGAGGGTGATATTTCGGTTCCTGCTGGCCCTTTCTGCTCAGAAAGCTGCTGGCACAAGGTGAGATTGCGCTCCTGAGGTCTGCGGACATCTGGAGCACCTGGGAGAATGCGGACAACTAGTGATTGTAAGGCCGTCAGCTGAATTCTGAGATGGGGAGAAGGACAGCCAGAAATAAGAACCTCATCTCGGCTGAAGGAAGAGAGAGGCAGTAGAAGGAATAGGCCCTTGTTAACCCTCTCAATAAAAGAACCAGAAAGAACATTGGCTCATAAACTTAATCACCTTTGTTGCCTTCACACAAATATTGCATTGATGGGAAATTCCTCTGACTGGAAGGCAAACAGGGCTTTCAATCCTGATCAGGGAAGACTCAGCCGTTGCTCGTGAGGTTGCTTGGCTTTGGAACTCTCCATCTGGGGTGCACGTCCGTGATTCATGTATGAGCACATCAGTGGTGGGTTTCAAATTTTTTTTGAACCTACTCTGTGGGTGTGGCCTCCTTTGTGGGAGTGGCTTTTCGGCCATGTGACCTGGTGGGAGTGGCTTGCCGGCCATGTGTTTTCTTTCTTTCTTTCTTTCTTTCTTTCTTTCTTTCTTTCTTTCTTTCTTTCTTTCTTTCTTTCTCTTCCTTCCTTTTGTCTCTCTGTCCCTTTTTCCTTTTTCCTTTCATCTTTCTCTCACTTTTTCTTTCTTTTTTCTTTTTTCTTTTTTTCTTTATTTCTTTCTTCCTTTCTTTGTCTTTGTCTCTCTGTGTGAGTCTCTGTGTGTGTGTGTGTGTGTGTGTGTGTGTCAGTGGTGGGTTTCAAAAATTTTTGGAACCACTTCTGTAGGTGTGGCCTGCTTTCTGGTGGAACCTAACCGGTTCGGTAGATTTGACGAACCGGTTCTACTGAACTGGTGCGAACTGGTAGGAACCCACCTCTGGAGCACATGCATGTGATGAGTGCACTCTTCAAGGTCCTCCCATGGGGTCCAGTTAAGAAGCAAGGCATTTTACCAACACAGAAAATAGAATGATAGAATTACAGCTTAGAAGAGTAGAGCGGGGCCTTGGAGGTCTTCTAGTCCATCCCCCTGCTCCCCCTCTGTACCATTTCAAAATGGTTGTCCAAAATCTTTTTTTTAAAAAACCTCCAGCGATGGAGCCCCACGATTTCTGGAGGCAAGTTGTTCCACTGGTTTATTGTTGTCATTGTCAGGAAAATGTCTCCTTAATTCCAAGTTGCTTCTCTCCTTCGTTAGTTTCCATCCATTGGTTCTTGTCCTGACTTCAGGTGCTTTAGAGAACAGGTTGACCCCTTCCTCTCCATGGCAAATATTGGAGCACTGCAAATATTGTGTTACCCCTGGTTCTTTCTCTTCCTTAGACTAGCCATGCCCAGTTCCTGCAATTGTTCTTCATATGTTTTAGCCTCCAGTCTCCTAGTCCTCTTTGTTGCTCGTCTCTGCACTCTTTCTAGAGCAGTGTTTCTCAACCTTGGCGACTTTAAGTCCTGTGGACTTCAACTCCCAGAATCCCCAGCCAGCAGAGCTGGCTGGGGAATTCTGGGAGTTGAAGTCCATAGGACTTAAAGTCGCTAAGGTCGAGAAACACTGTTCTAGAGTTTCCACATCCTTTTTTACATCATGGCGACCAAAACTGGAAGCAGATTAACACATGTGGCCTTCCCAAGGCATTATAAAGTGGTCTTAACACCTGTAATACTCTCTGGTGATTCAGCCTAGGACTGTCTCGGCCTTTTGAATGCATCTCAAATGACCAGATGCAATTTAATTTATTTATTCACTACATTTTCATGCTGCCCCTCTCCCCTACCAGGTGACTCTGGGAGGCTTGAAATGCAACTGAAATAGGATGGGGAGTGCTTGAATTCCCTCGCATCCACCTGAGGAACCTGTGAGTGACCTCGGCAGGGTTCGGCTCTTTGTCCAAAAAGCAAAGTCCGAATTACGAAGAGAAGAAAGGAAATAAAACAGACAAAACCGCAAGGGCCTTGGACAAATATGTGTTTAGCTCACCCCTGGGGAAGTGTGTGCTCTGAAAGGGCATTTGGGTCAGCTGGGAAAGATCCCAAAACAGAGAGCAAAACTTTTATGGGAATTAAGAGATAATAACGACATGCACAGAGATGGACGGACGGACTCTGGAGCTCAAAGACAAGGAATATCACGGAATATCACGAAATCTGGGACAAATGGTACCAATGGTCAAAAAGGAGAGAAAAAGGGCAGAAAAACAAAGACAAGTTAAGAAATGGAAATTAGGGTATTAAGAATGTGTGGTATGTAGAAATTGGATATGTATTTGTATGATTAGTAATTATATAAAAGAAAGGATCAACTGACTGACTGCATACACCTATGGAATGGATATGAAACGTAATTGTTACAAGATCTAATCACTATATGGAAATGTTTATGCCAGAAATGTCGCGCTATGTCCAATATTTTTAATGTTCATCTATAAAAAAACTTTATAATAAAAAAAAACTTTTAAGGGAATTATGTAGTTCTGTTGCTTTGGAGTGAAGTATGGGGGAAAGTCTTTCTCCCTGTTTTCCATGACCGTAATTCCGATTTCTCCATGAAAACATAATGTGGAAGTTGAAGGACCCATTAAAAAGACTTTTCTCTTCATTCTGTTCTGTTCTGTTCTCTTCTTAGTCTAGTTTAGTCTACGTAATTTATTCTATGGAATAATGTAATAGAATAAGGTAGCCTCTGGTATATCTCTGGACATGACTCGGATGGTCATTCTCTGGATCTTCCCTTCCTCATTTTGGAAAACATTTTGCAACACCGTTTCCCCCTCTTCCGTTTGGCGGTTGGGAGTTTTGGCCTCTCTGGTGAGATTGTAGGAGAGGCATGTAAGTCTGTTTTGGCAAAACATAACGAATAAATCCAGGTCTGTCAGCTCACACCATTAATTACGGAGCAGATTATGGCTCTCAGTTGTGGCCTATTGACATTCTGCTGAGTGGCTGGTAGACATTCCAGGTCTTGTGGCAGTGACTCACCTGGGCTAAAGGGCTTCCCTTTGTCTTCTTGTGGCCAGGAGTTCCATTTCCCATCCTCTTTGTGGCGTGGCAACATTTACAAGAAAGCCACAAAAGAGTTAGAGCTAACAATGGTGAAAAAGTGTTAATGATCTGGAACCAAAAGTCTACAGAACTCTACAGAACTCGTGAGATTAGGAAAACAAATCTGGGAACACTTCTAAAACGTTCTGGCTGCTCTGGGAATAAGGAGAGTGTGTGTGTGTGTGTGTGTGTGTGTGAGTGAGAGAGAGAGAGGGTGGGAGGGAGGGAGAGAGAGAGAGAGAGAGAAGGAGGGGAGAGAGATATTGAGATCTTTGTTTCTAAAATTAAGCTGCTGGTCACTGTAACCTGTGAATGGCTGATCAAAGTGACTGGCAGGACAGAATTCTACAGAACCCGTGAGATTTTTTTCCATGACCGTAATTCAGATTTCTCCATGAAAACATAATGTGGAAGTTGAAGGACCCATTAAAAGTTGCAAATGAAGGGGAGGGAAGAAACCAAGTACTTATCAAATCCAAAACAGATGGTATTCCTGGCTTGAGAGTAAACTTAAAACTTAGGGTAGGTATAAAATGTTAAAGTATAATATATAGAATGTAAAAGGTATAGGAAATAGATGATATTGACTTGCTGCTATTATAACCTAAATAAGGATATAATTCAGGATAGTGAAATGGAGATAGAATTTTTGTAAATAGGATTGTTCCGAAAGATATTGATACCGATATGGAAAAGCGGTTATAAGTGTAAATTTGTGTTTTGTGTTTTGTCTTTTAAATGTTGTAAAATTCAATAAATACTTTTTTTTTTAAAGTTGCAAAGAGGGCTAACAATATTTGAAGAAACCTCAATTGTCCTCCGGAGGCCCATCATCCAGAGAGGGCAAAGCGCCCACTTGGAGCTCCAGATAAGAGCCTGGCGTAGAGACCCAGAGCTTCAGAGATGGGGAGAAGCAGGTGGTCCAAGAGATAGCAGCGCCAGATGTGGGGATTGTAGAAACCCAGTGGCCACGGCCGGATTTTCCTATAGGCTAACTAGGCTTCAGCCTAGGGCCTCAAGATCAAGAGGGGCCTACTTTCAAATTGTTAGCAAAATTAAAATTACACTATTCTAAAAACAGTGAACACTAAAACACTGAACCGAAAATAAGGAGAAATTCTACGCATATGACTAAGAAACAAACATAAAAATGTATTGGTTAAGATCATTCCAGCGCCGCGGCAGTTAGGGAGCCCGCCCACGTTCCCGGCACCGGCAGTCGGGCGAGAGGCGCGGCCGCTCCCAGTAGCTGCCCCGTCGACGCAGAGCCCACCAGCGGCCAGGCAGGTGAGGGCGAGGGGGCCGAGCCGGGCAGCTGAGCGCAGCAGGGGAGGCGGCTGGCCTCGCTGCCTTTGCCGCAGAGCAGAGCCGCCCTCCGTCGGGAGGCCAGCTATATATATTGATATATATCACAGTAATGATGTATTTTATTGTCTCTCATGTAATTTACAAACTTAAAAATGGGAGGTGAAAGGGCCTCATAAGTGGAATAGCCCAGGGCCTCTTTTCATCTAAATCCGGCCCTGCCAGTGGCTCAAAGAGATTTCTCCTTTACCGGCTTGCTCTACACCGGCCTGAATCAAAGCTTTGCAGGTTTTGGGGTTCTGGTTTCAGAGGGTTTAAAAAACCACCTCTAACTAGGATTAAAGATAGATTTTCCAAAATCCATGCAGCTCCTTGCTTCTTGAGTTAACCACCTACGTGGGGTTAGCAGAGGCCCAGTCCGGCTTTTCCAGTATTGTACGTTACGTTGGACACACGTAATATTTGTCCTCAGTAAATCAGGAGCCACTCCAAACAAAATGTCTATTAAATCACAACTGGAGCAACGGCTGGCCACACCCACCTCAAAATGAAGGGCAAAGGGGCCATGAATGCCAGGACACAAATGCCGCCCGTTCAGAGGCCACGGCTGATCCGGCATCTCAAACCACAACCTCAGAGCTGGTTGGAAACCTGGAGAGTCCAAGATCCCTTCAGCCGCTCTCACCTTCTCCTCCCATTCTCATCGTATCTCCTCCCCCATCCCCAGCCATCTTAGGGAGCTTGATTTTATCGTATTATTGTGTTTATTATAAAGTATTCCCATATATCTTTTCATGTTGTAAGCCGCCCAGAGTTAATGTGTGGCAAGATGGACAGCTAATAAATTTGAGAGAGAGGGAGGGAGGGAGGGAGGGAGAGAAAGAGATATATGAATGATAGATAGATGATAGATGATAGATATGATAGATGAGAGATGAATGATATGAATGATAGATAGATGAGAGAGAGAGAGAGGGAGAGAGAGTTGAATGATAGATTGATGATAGATTGAAAGATAGATAGATGATAGAGAGAGAGAAAAGGAGGGAGGGAGAGATGAATGATTGATAGATTGATAGATTGATAGATTGATAGATTGATAGATTGATAGATTGATAGATTGATAGATTGATAGATTGATAGATTGATAGATTGATAGATTGATAGATTGATAGATTGATAGATTGATAGATTGATAGATTGATAGATTGATAGATTGATAGATAGGAATGAGAGATGAAAGAGAGAGAGAGAGAAAGAGAGGGAGAGATGAATGATAGATTGATAGATGATAGATTGAAAGATTGAAAGATAGATGATAGAGAGAGAGAGAGAGAGAGAGAAAGGGAGGGAGGGAGAGATGAATGATAAATGATACATTGATAGATTGATAGATGATAGATGATAGATAGATAGATAGATAGATAGATAGATAGATAGATAGATAGATAGATAGATAGATAGGAATGAGAGATGAAAGAGAGAGAGAAAGAGAGAGAGATGAATGATAGATTGATAAATGATAGATTGAAAGATTGAAAGATAGATAGATGATAAAGAGAGAGAGAGAGAGAAAGGGAGGGAGGGAGGGAGGAGAGGATGAATGATAAATGATACATTGATAGATGATAGATGATAAATGGAAATAGATAGATAGATAGATAGATAGATAGATAGATAGATAGATAGATAGATAGATAGGAATGAGAGAGAAAGAGAGAGAGAGAAAGAGAGGGAGAGATGAATGATAGATTGATAGATGATAGATTGAAAGATTGAAAGATAGATAGATAGATGATAAAGAGAGAGAGAGAGAGAGAGAAAGGGAGGGAGGGAGAGATGAATGATAAATGATGAGTGATAGATAGATAGATAGATAGATAGATAGATAGATAGATAGATAGATAGATAGATAGATAGATAGATAGGAATGAGAGATGAAAGAGAGAGAGAGAGAAAGAGAGGGAGAGATGAATGATAGATTGATAGATGATAGATTGAAAGATTGAAAGATGATAAAGAGAGAGAGAGAGAAAGGGAGGGAGAGAGAGATGAATGATAATGTACATAGATAGATAGATAGATAGATAGATAGATAGATAGATAGATAGATAGATAGATAGATAGATAGATAGATAGATAGATAGATAGATAGATAGAAACGATAGATGAGAGAGAGGGAGGGAGGGAGAAATGGCTCACCAGCCCAGTATTAGACATAACAAGGCTGGCCTGGTTATTACAATCTCTCCATCGGGTGGCAGCCTTTATTCCTCTTGTGGAACTTAACAGATTCGCAATAGGGGGCCAACCTTCGAAGCAGCCCCTGTGCTCGGAATGCCCGAGCGGCCGGTTCCCCAAACAGGAGCCCAAAGAGGACTTGTGTTCAAAGCCAGCCTGCCCCCCTCCCCCCAGGGACTATTTGTCAGGAAGACCAAGGTGAGCCAGCCCTGGGCTGCAGCCTGCCGAGAGAGCCAACGCAATCCTAGGCTGCATCAACAGAGGGAGAGACTCAGGATCACATCAGGATCTAGCTAAGGCCACGCTTGGAATCCTGCATCCAGTTTGGATTGCCACCAAATTTGGAAAAAAAGATGTGGAGACTCTGGAAAGAGTGCAGAGAAGAGCAAGAAAGAGGATTAGGGGACTGGAGGCTAAAACATACGAAGAACGGTTGCAGGAATTGGGTAGGTCTAGTTTAATAGAAAGAAGGACCAGGGGAGACATGATAGCATCTTCCGATATCTCAGGGTTTGCCACAAATAAGAGGGAGTCAAACTATTCTCCAAGGCACCTGAGGGTATAACAAGAAGCGATGGGTGGAAATGAATCAAGGAGAGAAGCAATGTAGAAGGAAGGAAGGAAGGAAGGAAGGAAGGAAGGAAGGAAGGAAGGAAGGAAGGAAGGAAGGAAGGAAAAGAAAGGGCAACTTGATCCTGAGTATGAGGAAAGTGTGAGAAAGAAACTCAGAAATAATCTGATTTTGCTGTGTATCAGATGGAATAGAAACCTTGACTTGCTTTGAGATTCTCTTATGACCCCCCTACAAAAATGAACCAGCGTTGTTGGACTCCCTCGTGCCTCTTCCCCCCCCTCAAGGGCCGACCTGATGGCATCTGAGGTGGGACGTTGCACCCCTCCCTCCCTCCTTCAGCCCCAAGAAACCTTCATCATGGCTGAGAGAACAATTGCCGGAGCCCACAGGCTAATACAATACAATAGCAGAGTTGGAAGGGACCTGGGAGGTCTTCTAGTCCAACCCCCTGCCTAGGCAAGAAACCCTAAACCGTTTCAGACAAATGGCTATCTAATCTCCTCTTTAAAAACGTCCGGTGTTGGGGCATTCACAACTTCTGGAGGCAAATTTGGTTCCACTGATTAATTGTACTCACTGTCAGGAAATTCCTCCTCAGTTCTAAGTTGCTTCTCTCCTTGATTAGTTTCCACCCATTGCTTCTTCTTCTAGCCCTCAGGTGCCTTGGAGAATAGTTTGACTCCCTCTTCTTTGGGACAGCCCCTGAGATACTGGAAGGCTGCTATCATGTCTCCCCTGGTCCTTCTTTCTATTAAACTAGACATACCCAGTTCCTGCAACCGTTCTTCCTATGTTTTAGCCTCCAGTCCCCTAATCCTCTTTGTTGCTCTTCTCTGCACTCTTTCTAAGAGTCTCCACATCTTTTCTACCTCGTGGAGACCAAAACTGGATGCAAATATTCCAAGTGTGGCCTCATCAAGGCTTTATAAAGTGGTGTTAACCCTTCAGGTGATCTTGATTCTCTCCCTCTGTTGATGCAGCCTAGAACTGTGTTGGCTTTTTTGGCAGCTGCTGCCCACGGCTGGCTCCTATTTAAATGGTTCTCCACTATGACTCCAAGATCCCTCTCACGGTTACTACTATTGAGCCAGGTACCACCTATACCAAGACAGCTGGCTTCTCAAACCTTCCCTGCCGACGGAGGAAGGAAACGGGAGAGCGTTCCTTGAATCGGGAGTTTTATTAGGGAGCCATTCCAGTTCCCGTCTCCATGATCTCTAGCACCCCTCGCCCACTCTGGAGCCATAGACCTCCAGCTCGCAGAGGGTCAGGAACTCTGCTCGGCCAGGGATGACCACCGTCACGTAGCGTCCTCGCCGTCCATCACAGCAGACGATGCTGAGGGAGCCAGCACTTCCGTTGGAGATGGACCCACAGCTGCAGAGAAAGAAAATCAACTTACGTGGGGTTAAAGACTCCCATACAGGCAGCACCTGCAGAAAAAGGCTGGCATGCCATCTGCCAGTTCACCTTTCGGGCGCCCTCCGAGCCCCATTGCAAAGAAAGCAGCTGCCTCTAGGCCCCCTTGCTCCCCTTGGGGGGAGGCTCCTTGCCAGCCCTGAAGTGACCTGACCGGAGCCATCTTGGAGCTTCAGCGCTGCCATACTGGAGCTGAGGGATGGGGGACGGGGGATTAGAGATAGCTGGGGGTTTTGTAGCCAAAACAAAATACTTTCTCTTGGGATCCAAGGACTTTCTCACGCCTGGCCGGAGGAAGGAGGAGTGAGGTCACCAGGCAACCAGACAGTGCTTTGATTGGGCCATGTGGCTGATTGTTTGGGGCTGAGGGGAAACTTTTGCCTTTAATTACCGATGAAAACCGTGGGAACTTTCAAAGTCGGTTTTCACCAGAGCCGTGCCAATAGGGTGTGTCTTATAAAACTCTTCCTTGAGGACTCTACCTGCCTCGGAGGGTTGCTTGATGTGGAACTATTAATAGCAATAACAATAGCAATAGCAGTTAGACTTATATACCGCTTCATAGGGCTTTCAGCCCTCTCTAAGCGGTTTACAGAGTCAGCATATCGCCCCCACAGTCTGGGTCCTCATTTCACCCACCTCGGAAGGATGGAAGGCAACCTTGAGCCGGTGAGATTTGAACCGCTGAACTGCTGATCTAGCAGTCAGCTGAAGTAGCCTGCAGTGCTGCATTTAACCACTGCGCCACCTCGGCTCTTGGAACACTGACATTTAACCGACTCTCCTAAATCTCAAGCTCCCATCAAGCTATCCAGGGTCCTGAGCCCCAGATGCTTACCCAGTCTAGCCGGGCAGCAGGACGACTCAGGGAAGGTGGCGGAGAAGACCCGAGAGGCCGTGGGCACCTCCCAGAGCTTGCAGACAAGAAAGTGGTGGAAGAGGTCGGGTGCCAGGTGGGTGCCCAGCCCAAGTCTGCACCGAATGGCCGGCCACCCGGGAGCTCTACCGAGTGGAGGAGGACTTTGGCTGCCGGGATGCGTTCCCGGCGCCAGTGAGAGAGCGCCCAGTCACCTCGAGGAGGGAGGCAAGAACAGCGATCCTCGAGTGGCGGTTGAGGGCCCCACTGGAACCTCCCTGCCCCGGAGTTTTGTTTGCTGTGGGCGCACCCCTCGGAACCCTGGCACGCCTTACATTGGGTTGCGCTTGCCGTGGTGGGCCCCACAGTCTCCCACGTGGATCCGGGCCCCCTGGAGCCTCCCCGAACAGCATTCCTGGCGATTCTTCACCACCACGGCCGAGATGGCATAGGAGGCGCCCAGATCCAGGCTCCACCAGGGCTCTTCCTCCTCCAGGGTGTGGCTGCAGGAGCCATGGCGCCAGTCCCCATCACGGTTGCCGTCTACGGCTCTCCCTGCTCGGCTGTAGACGGTGCCCCACTGCGGGTACGTGGAGGACTGAGTGGCAGGCTGGCCTCTGGCCCAGTTCCTGGCTGAGGGACAAAGGGAGACAGTCAGGGTTCCCAATAGCCTCCAAAAGTAAATCAGAGTCCGAGGCAAAAGGTTCCCCAAAGTCCCAATTTATTAAGAGAGCCACGTTGGCACATCTGGGGAAACTCGAATCTGAAAGCTTCCTGGTTTTCCCCATCCAGTTGAAAATTCAAGATCTTGCCCCCCACACCCACAAGTCTATCACATGGTCCAATCTCCCACTGCCACGCTGGCAGCTTCCACCCATCCAGTTCCGGTCAGGTGCAGAGACAAAGGATGACCTTGGCTTTCTAGAAAGACTATTGTTATAGCTACATAGCATCTCACTCTGTACAAACCCCCCTCCCGTTTTCCCACCATAGAAAAATCATAGCAGAATAACAGAAAGGCCTGAAGTCCAAAAAAGAAAAGACAAAGGTTGTTGTCTCGGCTGTGCGTCCATTCCTCAGACTGAGAGTGAAGAACAAGGAGGAGGAGGAGGAGGAGGAAGAGGAAGGGCAGAGGGGGAGGAAAACAGCCAGAAATCCCCTTTTGCCTTCATGCCCCAACATTATTGGGACCCCCTGGCAAGGCAGACCTCCCCTTCGTCTCTCGGGCCCTTGGGTGGCTCCTGGCTCTTCCCCCGAGTTCTAATGCAAGTGCTCTGGAATGAGTGGGGGGGGGGGTTGCAGAGGAGAGAAAAGTGAGACCCCGGGGAAGGCACTGGAGCAGAGAAAGCTTCCTGGAGAGGCCCTGCAGGATTAAGTCAGCACAAGAGGAGGAGGCATCCGCCATCCTCAAGGGAGGACGCCATGTTCCCAAGATCCACAGGTGAGGCCGCTTGGCAGTGGTCTATCAGGGATGGGCTCTAGAAGACCCCACAGGAGCCGCTCAAGGGCATCTCCCAAATGCAGCCAGCCTCTTTTAAGGTCCGGCTGCACTGGCGCCCTCTGCCTGGAGAAAGAGGGCAGGACAGCACTAAGACGCCCGTCCTGCCAGGTAGAGGGAGGTGGGCATGGCTTTGCGCGGGGGCATCTGTCCCCAGGTAAGGACGGTGCCCAATATTAGCCCAGCACAGCTGGAAGGCAGGAGGCTGGGACGGTAATCCAATCTCTCTTCTGTTCCCCTGGTTAATTGTCCTGACTGTCCGGAAGGTTCTCCTTAATTCCAAGTTGCTTCTTTCCCAGATTAGTTTCTATCCGTTGCTCCTTCTCCTGCCTTCAGGAGAATAGGTGGAGCCCCCTCCTCTCTGTGGAAGCCCCTCAGATATTGGAAGGCTGCCACGGAGTCCTTCTTTTCCCTAGATTAGCCGTGCCCTCCTCCTCGTTACGACCTTCCGAAGTTCTTCTACAGCTTCCAAAAGAAGAACTAGATGTTCTCCAAGCCCAGATGTCTCCTGCCCCAAGCCATCTCCCGCCCAGCCTTTGTGCCATACCTCCCCACAGCAGAGCCCCCTTCCCCCTTCTTACCCCCTGGAGGAGGCACGCAGCTCAGGGCCCCCCTCAGCCCTTCCAGGAGACCCACAGCCAGCAGCCAGCTCCAGACCCCAGCCATCCTCTGAGTGAAGAGGGGAGAGAGAGGGAGACGCCCGAAACAGCCACCGTGGGTGGAGAAAAGCACGTGGGGTGCTGGACGGAGTCCAGAGGGCGCCTCGCCCCAGACTTCTGGGTCCCAGCTGGGACTTGGCTGGCTTCCACCTCAGGAGAAAGGCTCCGGGAGATCCTTGGCTCAGCTCCGGGCCAACGATGCAGGAGGTCCTCCTAGGAGGAGACCAGGAGACCCTGCTGGCTCCACCATCCCACAAGAGTCCCAGCCATGGGTGACTCCGTGGGGAGCTGCAGGAAGCCGCCTCAGGTGACCCCCAGCCCTCCCTCAGGCCGATGTCCTGCTGGGCCCTCTTCTTCCGCACCCAGTGACCAGAGCTGGACTCTCGTAGGATGGGGGGGCTCTCAGCTGTTCATTCAGGGACCGTTTGAAGCTTGAAGCTACATTGGCACTGAAAAAAGTGACTTATGACCGTTTTCCACATTTACGACCGTTGCAGTGGTTACGTGATCAGAATTGGGACGCTCGGCAACTGACCCGTACGTATGACGGTCGCAGTGTCCCTGAGTCACGTGATCCCCTTTTGCGACCTTCCGGCAAGCGAAGTCAATGGGGAAGCCCAGATTCACTTAACAACCGTGTGACCGATTTAACAACTGCAGTGATTCACTTTACAAGGATGGCAAGAAAGGTTGTAAAATGGGGCAAACCTCACTTGACTGTCTCGCTTAGCAACATACCCTTTGGGCTGAATTGTGGTTATAAGTCGAGTGACTGCAATGAAGGGGCTGGTTTCTCAGCCAAGGGCACGTCTAGAAGACCTCTAAGGTCCCTTCCCAGGCCCTTATTCTCTTCATTACTATTCACCATTCATTGCCTGTAAATTAAGACACATGTGGCGCAGTGGTTAAATGCAGCACTGCAGGCTACTTCAGCTGACTGCAGTTCTGCAGTTCAGCGGTTCAAATCTCACCGGCTCAGGGTTGACTCAGCCTTCCATCCTTCCGAGGTGGGTGAAATGAGGACCCGGATTGTTGTTGGGGACAATATGCTGACTCTGTAAACCGCTTAGAGAGGGCTGAAAGCCCCATGAAGCGGTATATAAGTCTAACTGCTATTGCTATGTTTATCAAACTGGGGCATTCCAGTGATTGAATGTTCTCACTGTCAGGAAATTTGCATCTCTCACACCTGAAGTGGTATGGGGGGGGAGAGAAAAAGAAAAAATAAGAGGGGGAAAGGGAAGAAGGGGAAGGAGGAGGAGGAGGAGGAAAAGCAAAAAGAGAAAGGAGGAAGAAAATGAGGAAGAGGAGGAGGAGAAGAGGAGGAGGAAGAAGGAGGAAAATGAGAAGAAAAGAAGGAGGAGGAGGAGAGGAGGAGGAAGAAGGAGGAAAATGAGGAGGAGAAGAAAAGAAGGAGGAGGAGGAAGAGGAGGAGGAGGAGGAGGAGGAGGAGGAGGAGAGGAGGAGGAAGAAGGAGGAAAATGAGGAGGAGAAGAAAAGAAGGAGGAGGAGGAGGAAGAGGAGGAGGAGGAGGAGAACCACCATCCTGGTCATCTCAAGGTCAACTCACTCTCATCCCAGGGCCCTCTGTGTGTGTGTGTGTGTGTGTGTGTGTGTGTGTGTGTGTGTGTGTGTGTGTGTTCTCCAAACCGACACCTCCCAGATGGCTGAACTATAACTCTCATCTCACCCAGCCTGGAAGCCCAAAGCCTCTGGAAGTCCACCTAGCCCGGCTGGGCTGCAACAACGAGATGGGGATGGGCTTGTTTCAGCCGACGCAGCAGCCGTGCGGCTCCGCTCCCTGGACGAGCCCCTTGGAAGGGAGCCCAGCGGCCGATCCTCTCTGGCCCCGAGGAGACAAAGCGGAGCGAGGGCTTCGCGGCCTCTGGGGCCTTTCCAAGGGAGCCATTGTGTCTCTGGCCGATGGGCCCGGCCTTCCCTCCCACCTGCTCTCCCATGAAGGTTGATGCTGGAGCCACTTCTCTGCTGGTGTGGAAGGAGCTCAGCCTGGGCTTAGCAGAAGGATGCTCAGGTCCAACGTGGACCCCTGGACCCCTCCAGACAACCATATCCAGCCTCTTCTTAACAACCTCCAGATGGAGCCCCCACAACTTCTGGTGGGAAGCTGTTCCCCTGGTTAATTGTCCTCCCTGTCAGGGAATTCCTCCTTCTATTCCATGTTGCTCCTCTCCTTGATTAGTTTCCATCTGTTTCCATCTTCTCCTGCCTTGAGAGGCTTTGCAGGACGGGGGGGGGGGCGGTCTTCTTTGGGGCAGCCCCTCAAATATTGGAAGAAGCCTCTCATGCCCCCCCCTCCTTTCCTTCTGAACTTTCTACAGAATACGTTACGACAGAGTTGGAAGGGATCTTGGAGGTCTTCTAGTCCAGTGTTTTTCAACCTTGGCCACTTGAAGATGTCCGGACTTCAACTCCCAGAATTCCCCAGCCAGCATTCGCTGGCTGGGGAATTCTGGGAGTTGAAGTCCGGACATCTTCAAGTTGCCAAGGTTGAAAAACACTGTAATCTAGTCCAACCCCCTGCCCAAACAGGAGACCTCAGCCTAGAGCATTCTGGGCAAATGGTTCTTTAACCCCTTCATAAAAGCCTCCAGTGATGGAGCCCTCACAACTTCTGGTGGGAAGCTGTTCCACTGGTCAACTGTTCTAATTGGCAGGAAATTTCTCCTAAATTCCCGGTTGCTCCTCTCCTTGATTAGTTTCCATCCGTTGCTTCTCATCCTGCCTTCTGGTGCTTCAGAGAACAGGTGGGGCCCCTCTTCCTTCTGGCAAACATTGGGGGGGCTGCTGTGATGTCGTCCTTGGTCCCCCTTCCCATTCAGAGGAGGACTTGGGAGAACTACAGCCAGCTTCCTGCTTTTCCAAATTCCCTGGAATGGAGCCAGACAGGAGAAGGGTCTTCAAAACACCCCCCCCCCTTGGTCGCCTTCTCTCCTGGTCGCATGTGAAGTTTGAAGTTTGAAGTTTTATTTTATTTATATGCCGCCCTATTCCCTAAAGGGACTCAGGGTGGCGAACAACTCCAACGGGAAGGGGAACATGCAATACAAAATAGACATTTAAAATGACCAACAACCACACCTGTCAAGAGGGGAAGGGAACTCATCAACCCCAGGCCTGCCGGCACAGCCAGGTTTTAACGGCTTTTCAGAAAGCAGGGAGAGAGGTGAGGGTCTGAATCTCCGCGGGGAGGTCGTTCCAGAGGGCTGGAGACCCTCCAACAGAGAAGGCCCTCCCCCAGGGGGGTTGCCAGCCAGCATTGTCTGGCAGATGGAACCCAGAGAAGGCCAAGCCTGTGCAATCGAATCAGTCTTTGGGAGGTAATTGGCAGGAGGTAGTCTCTCAGGTACCCAGGTCCGATGCCATGCAGGGCTTTAAAAGTAACGACTAGCACCTTGAAGCGTGTCCGGAGACTAATGGGTAGCCAGTGCAGCTCGCGGAGGATAGGTGTTATGTGGGTGAACCGAGGTGCACCCACAATCGCTCGCGTGGCTGCATTCTGGACAAGCTGAAGTCTCCGAATGCTCTTCAAGGGCTGCCCCATGTAGAGCGCATTGCAGTAGTCCAGTCTTGAGGTCACGAGGGCACGAGTGACTGTTGTGAGAGCCTCCCGGTTCAGGTAGGGCCGCAACTGGCGCACCAGGCGAACCTGGGCAAATGCCCCCCTGGTCACAGCCGACAAATGATGTTCTAAAGTCAGCTGTGGGTCCAGGAGGACTCCCAAGTTGCGAGCCCTGTCTGAGGAGCGTAAAATTTCACCCCCCAGCCTGAGTGATGGATGTGATGTGAGCACAAAGAGACTCCTGCAGGAGCTTCTGGGCCTCCAGAGGGACAGGGCCTCTGCTGAAAGAAAGCCAGCCCCATGTCTGGCGGGGGGTCCTTGGGTCCCACTCCCCAGGGAGTCTCCCTTCCCCCTACCTCAAATGTAAAACAGCAGGGAGGGTCCCGCCTCTAAGCCTTGGTGGGTGTTGGGAGACGACCTTGGGAACATCTCCGGAATCACACGGCCTGCAGACACCTCCATACAGGCAGTCCTCAACTTACAACCATCAGCCTTCCGTCCTTCCCAGGTGGGTCAAATGAGGACCCAGAGTATTTGGGGCAATTTGCTGACTCTGTAAACCGCTTAGAGAGGGCAGGAAAGCTCCGGGATGTAAGTCGAAGGGCCATTATTTCTTTAGTAACCCTTCGGAGTAACACCAGCACTGCAAAGGGGACTTATGGCCGCTGCTCACACTAACGACCATTGCGGCATCCCCATGGCCATAGGATCAAAATTCAGACGCTTGGCAACTGACTCGGATTTATGACGGCTGCAGTGTCCTGGGGGGGGTCACCTGATCCCAGAGTGCATGGGGAAGCCAGATTCACTTAACAACCGTGTTACTGGCTCAACAACTGCAAAGATTCATCTAACGACGGTGGCAAGAAAACCCATAAAATAGGGCGGAATTCAGCTAACAAGTGCCTCGGTTAGCAACAAAACGTTTGGCTCAATAGGGCTCGTAAGCCGAGGACCACCTGCAAATATTGCTGGCAAATGGAGGTGGGGGAGGGAGGGAGGGAGGGGAAGGCAGGAGCTGTTTCAGGCGGGGGCCCTGCAGCCAATGTCCTTTCCAAAGAGGGCCAGAGCAGCTGATTCCTTCCTCCCTTTAAGATAACACCCCCAAGGGGAAGATTTTGGAGGCATCACTGGAGGCTTTCAAAACCAGACCGGACCACCATTTGACGGGGCTGGTAGGAGGCTCCTGCCTTGAGCAGAGGGTTGGACTAGAAGATCTCCGAGGTCCCTTCCAGCCCTGGGATTCTACAAGAGTAGCCAAGAGGACTCCTGATGGTGAACCGGAGGATCCCCCAGACCCTCAGACCCAGCCTGGCCACCCCTCTCGTTCATCACACACACACACACACACACACAAACACACACACCCGTGTGTCCATGAGAGAGCCCTGTTCGTGGGTGGGGGCTGGAGAAGGCTGCTGCCTATTCCTTGGACAGTAAGTGTGACTAACAAGCAAGCACCAGATCGCGTAACTCCAAAACACGGCATTGGAAAACCACAAGTCTCTCTCTCTCACTTTCGAATAACAAGAGTGGGAAGGGACCTTGGAGGTCTTCTAGTCCAGCCATCTCCTGCTCAAGCAGGAGACCCTCTGCCATTTCAGACAAATGAAATCTCTTCTTAAAAATTTGGAGCACCCACAACTTCTGAAGGCAAGTCATTGCGATGGTGTTATTGTCCTCCCCGTTAATACATTCCTCTTTATTTCCAGGTTGAATCTCTCCTTGGTCAGTTTCCATCCATTCTTCCTTCTCTGGCCTTCGGGGGCTTTGGAGAATAGCTTGACCCCTTTCTCCTCTCTGGGGCAGCCCCTCAAGTATTGGAAGGCTGCTCTCCTGTCTCCCCTGGTCCTTCTCTCCCCTTCCATGCTCAGTCCCTCCAGCTGCTCATCGCATGTTTTGAGTCTCCAGTCCCCTCATCATCCTGGTTGCTCTTCTCTGCACCCTTCCTAGAGCCTCGACGTCTTTTTTACATCATAGCGACTAAAACTGGATGCCGTATTGCAGGCGTGGCCTTACCAGGGCGTTTATTTGGCCACGCCAAACGGAGGAGTTCCCTGGAGAAAGCAATTGTGCTCTGGGGAGTGAGGGGGGAAAAGGAAACCGGGCCTCCAATGAAGACGGTGGCCAGGGAAGCCGACACAGGCCGGAGCGGAGAAGGAACTCAAAGGAACTCAACGCAAGAGAAGAAGATGTGGAGAAACCGCCTGTCCCAGAGACTGAATGGATAACACACCAGAACAGTCTTTCTCAACCTTGGCAACTTGAGGATGTCCGGACTTCAACTCCCAGAATTCCCCAGCCAGCGAATGCTGGCTGGGGAACTCTGGGAGTTGAAGTCCGGACATCTTCAAGTTGACAAGGTTGAGAAACACTGTCCTAACCACTGCTGGGGAATTCTGGGAGTTGAAGTCCGGACATCTTCAAGTTGCCAAGGTTGAGAAACACTGTCCTAACCACTGCTGGGGAATTCTGGGAGTTGAAGTCCGGACATCTTCAAGTTGCCAAGGTTGAGAAACACTGTCCTAACCACTGCTGGGGAATTCTGGGAGTTGAAGTCCGGACATCTTCAAGTTGCCAAGGTTGAGAAAGACTGCACCAGAATAACAGGAAGGGACCTCGGAGGTCTTCTAGTCCACCTCCCCGCTCAGGCAGGAAACCCTACACCTCTTCAGAGAAACGTTTATCCAACCCCTTCTTAAAAACCTTCAGCCTTGGAGCGCTCACAACTTCTGGTGACAAGCGGTTCCACGGATTAACCTGCAGAGACGGGATTCAGCTATTGATCAGATCGGTTTTATTGATCCTCTGCAGCCCCCCCCTTTCACATTCCCAGCCATGTGAGGGAGGGGACCCTGGCCCCCTCTTCCCCCAAGGCCCAACCTTTGTCTCAGGAGGCTTCCGGGTTAGACGGGCAGATTCTCCCGAGGGTCTCTTTGCAGGGTGTCCACCCCCCCCCACGGATTGCAACCTTCCCTGAGCCAGCCGGGTCCATGAAAGGGGCAGAGGGCCCCCCCTGGGGAACCCAGAGCACGGAGGCCAAAGGATAAGGCAGGAATGGTTGAGCCTCTGAGGGCAGAGCAGCAACTTGGCTTGATGGCCCCAGATCTCTCAAGGCAGCTGGTGGAGAAGGTCCATCTGTAGGTCCTTGAAGGCCCCGTTCGAGGTCAGGCACAGCTGGTGACTTTCTCAGATGCCCGGCTGGGCACGGAGCCTTCCCCAGTCTCTGCTTTCATCATTGGGGGTGGGGGAAGGGTGGGGCTGGGGGCACTTATGAACCCCAAAGGTGGGACGGAGCCCAGAGGGTGACCCCCACCCCCACCCCCTCGGCCCACCCACTGCCCCGGCTTCTCTCCGGCCAGCCTTCCCGGAGACGCTACAGCTGGCCCTGGGAATATTCCCGGGTGAACTTGGCGTGGAACTGGCTCAGCTTCTGCAGGAGAATCTCCAGCTTCTCCTCCGGAGGCAAGATGGTCATTCTGGGATGGAGAGAGCGAGAAGAGAGTGTGTGAGAAAGGAAGGAAGAACGAAGAAAAAAAGGAGGGAAGAACAAAGGAAGGAAAAGGAAGGGAATGAGGAAGGAAGGAAAGGAGGGAGGGAGGACGGGAGGGAGGGAGGGAAAAGAACAGGGGGAGAGAGGGAGGGAGGAAGGAAAGAAGGAAGGAAGGAAGGAAAAAGAGGGAGGGAAGGAAAAAGAAGGTAGGAAAGGAGGAAGGGGAGGGAAGGAAAGGAGGCAGTAAGGGGAAGGAAGGAAGAAAAAAGAAGGAAGGGAGGAAGGAAAGGAAAGGAAGAAGGAAAGGAAGAAGGAAAGGAAGAAGGAAGGGTGGGAAGGAGAGAGGGAAAAAGAACAGGGGGAGAGAGGAAAGAAGGAAAGAAGGAAGGAAGGAAGGAAAAAGAGGGAGGGAAAGAAAAAGAAGGGAGGAAGGGAGGAAGGGGAGGGGCGGGAAGGAGGTAGTAAGGGGAAAGAAGGAAGAAAAAGAAGTGAAAGGAGGGAGGAAGAAGGAGAAAGGAAAAAAGGAAGGAAGGGGAAGGGAAGGAAAGGAGGCAGTAAGGGGAAGGAAGGAAAAAAAGAAGGAAGGGAGGAAGGAAGGAAAGGAAGAAGGAAAGGAAGAAGGGAGGGAAAAGAACAGAGGGAGGGAGGAAGGAAAGAGGGAAGGAAGGAAAAAGAAGGGAGGAGGGAAGGAAGGAAGGTTATAAGTAGTCCTCCACTTATAACCAGTCATGTGGTGACCCTGTGAAGTTACGGCCGCTCAGGGCAGGGCAGGGTGGGGGGTGGGGGCCTTACCTGAAGTGGAAGGTGCCTTCTCTCTGGCCGAAGCCGCTGCCGGGCACCACGCAGATGCCCGTCTCCTCCAGCAGCCGGAGGCAGAAGAACATGTCGGGCGCCTGGCCCAGGGCCTGCAGGGGGACGGGGGTGGGGAGGGGGGGTCAGCCTGGCTTTGCTCTCAGCCCCATTGCTTCTCCGGTCTCTTTTGACGGCCCAAGCATTGGAAGGGGGGGGGAAAGGGGCCCGGGGGGGCTCGTGGGGGAGACCCAAAGCCTCCGCAGGGGAGTCAAAAGGCTGCTTAAGGCAACCTGAGTCTGCATCATTTGCATACTTTCCCCCCATCACCTGGCTCCGCATTTGACCCTCCCGCCAGGGAAGGCTGAGCCAGTCAGGATCGAACTGCTGACAGTGGGCAGTCAGGCTGCAATGCTGCTCTCTAAGCACTGGGCCCCCAAGTCAAGAGGGTGGGAAAGCCCCACAGCCTTGAAGGCCCCTCCCCTTCTACCACTCAGGCAGCAGCCATCTTGACTTTTCTGACCTTCCCCTGGTCGGCTCTTCTCCCTCTTCCTTCTCCCCCTGAGGAGAAGATGGGCCCCGCCTGTCCTCCCCTCCCTCCCTCCTTCCCTCCCTCCCTCATTCTTCCGGGTCCTTCCCCATCCGTGCAAGGGAGCCCCTCCTCGCTGGGGACCCCTCACAACCTCCCCCCCCAGGCTCCTGAAGGCCCCCCCTCTGCGAATGCCAGGGCCACAGGTGCCCACCTTACCTGAGCCTCCTGCACGGCCCGGACGGGCAGCTCGATCCGGGGAAAGGCGTACATGGCCCCCTGCACCGGGTTGCAATGGATCCCGGGCGCCCGGTTGAAGATCTCCTCGGTCAGCCGGGCCTTCCTGGCCAGAGCGCCCAGCACAGCGGCCTTTTCCTGGACAGGTGAGGGCGCAGAATCGCTTCTAGCTCAACCGCCAGGTGGGTCTCTAATGCCCACAGCCGTCCCCCCCCACACACACACAGAGGGGAATTCAGAGGCTGCGAAGCCCCCGCTTAGCTTCGCGTGTTGTGGGACCCCCACTACGGGAAGCCTAATCAGCTCAACTAGGGGTGTCCAGTCTTGCAATTTTAGGAGTTGTGGCGTTCATCTCCTAGAATTGCCCAGCCAGCCCTGATGATGTAACCTAGCTGGGTGATGAAACGTCTGCAAGAAAATAACCAAGCTCAGAGACCACCAAGGACCCCAAAGTTACCATCTTCGTCCTCCTCCTCCTCCTCTCTCCTCCTCCTCCTCTCCCTTCTAGAACCGATGATGTTACCTAGCTGGGTAATGAAACATCTCCAAGAAAACCCCCAAGTTCAGAGCCCCTCAGGGGGCTCCACAATGGCTTTGCAGCCTGCCAGAAGAGGGCAGGGGGCTACAGGCAGGCCTGGAGACTCTGAAGCCCCCCAGCCCCCTCTTCCTCCTCCCATATTCCCCTCCTCCTTTTTCATGCCTGCATTTAGCTAATTTCTCGGGCCGCCCTTCGCACCATCAGCTCTGGATGAGACATTTTGGCAAAAAGAACCCAAATTAAGTCCGCAAAATTAACGGCCAGAGGGGAGGCGCCAAGACCTCCCGGATGGGCCCCCCCCTGTCCTGCTGGCGCCGTTTCTGGGCAAAATGTTCTGATTTCTCCCTTTGGCCTTAAATGACTCAACGGCAGGGATCCAAGCCTTTTTTTGGGGGGGTGGGGGGGGAGGAAGACACGCAGTGCAGAAGGAGAATCTGTTGCATCCTCAGCAGGAAAGGGGCCAAGCTTCACAGTCGCAGTGGCCATCTTGACTTTTTTGCCCTTTCCCGCGGCTGGGGGCTCAAGGCCAAAACGGAAGCTTTTCCACGGGGGCTTCCCTCTGAGTAAACTCAGCCTTGGCCCCTCCAGGTGAAAATAGGCCCCGGTTCAAAGAAAAAATCAAATCTCACGCTCTGCATTATACAGCATATGATCCTCGACTTACGACGGTTCACTTAGTGACCATTCGAAAATTGCAACCTCACTGAAAGCAGTGACCTATGACCGTTTTGCACACTTACGACTGTTGCAGCCGCCCCATGGTCACGTGATCGAAACTCAGAAGTTTGGCAACTGACTTGTACTTATGACGGTCGCAGTGTCCTGGGGTCACGTGATCCCCCTTTGCAACTGCCTGACAAGCAAAGTCAATGGGGAAGCCAGATTCACTTAACAACCGTGTCACTAGCTTGACCACTGCAGTGATTCACTTAACAACAGTGGCCAGAAAGGTCATAGAGGCAAAAAAACACATCGAATGTCTCACTTAGCGACATAAATTTTCAGCTCAATTGTGGTCATAAGCCAAGGACTCTCTGTACATGCCACTATCTCCACTCTCATGTCCTCTAGATCTGTGGGATAACAACGCCCACAATCCTCAGATGGTGCTAGATGGGCATGATGGGTATTGTAGTAGTTCAGAGATCTGGACTCAGGAAGTCCAATATCAAACACAAAATACAGGCAGTCCTCAACTTATGACCACAACTGGAATCAAAATTTCCATGGCTAAGCGAGATGGTCGTTAAATAAGCCGCACACAATTTTATGATTTTTTTGGGGGGGGGGTTTAAGCCAATCGCGAATGGCGTTGCTTGTCCAGAGTCAGCTTGGGGGGGGGGGAACGGCCATCACGTGACCCGCAACTTCTATAAACACCTGTCAGTTTGTCATGGTGATTCTGTGGGTGCTGCGACGGTCATACATGCGAGGACTTGAGCCACTTTTTTTCAGAGCTGTTGAACAGCCGTTAAACGAATCATTGTAAGTTGAGGACTGCCTTCGTGGCATCCAGCAGATGTTCTGGACTTTTTTTACCATCTTAATGCAACCGATTCCTTGGCATCAGTAACGGATGGGGGCCCCCCACTCTTCCCCCCCACCCCATTTGCCCCCCTGCCCCTTCTGAACTCACCTGGCTGAAGCGCTGGTAGGAGGGGTCTCCTGGCTGGGGCCGGTTGACCACGGCGTCCAGGAGAATCTGGCCAGTCACAGGTGGGCATAAGCGGACGGAGACCAGCTTGGTCAGCTGCTGCTGGACTCAGGGTCCATGTTAATGACTTCCATGTAACCTCCACGGAAACCACACCTGGCCAGGTACAGGTTAACAGAGTTGGAAGGGACCTTGGAGATCATCTAGTCCTTCCCCTCAACCAAGCAGGAGACCCCGCTCCGTTTCTGACAGATGGAAGCCCAGCCTCCTCTTGAGGAGAAGCCAAATGTATTCAAAGTGGGGGGGGAACCAAGACAGTCCAGTTGCCTTTTGGAGAAAAACCCCCTTTGGGTTCAACCGTGGCCTGGAGGGCGGAGAAGCTCCACGCACCTCCAGAAGGGAAGTCGACCAGCCCCTGCTACTCACTCGCCCATGAAGCCCTTGGAGATGGAGTGGAAGGAGGCCAGCTCCACCGCTTCCGAGTACTTGGGACCCATTTCGAAAAGGACCTTCTTGAAGGAGTGGAACTGGGAGCCCTCCGCGTAGACGTTCTCCTGGTACACCTGGGGGTGGAGGGGGGGAAACCCAGGGGTGAAATCCAGCAGGTTCTGGAGAACCGCTAGTGGAAGTTCTGAGCAGTTCTGGAGAACCAGCAAATGCCACCTGTGGCTGGTCCCCCCCAGTGGGGAGGGAATGGGGATTTTGCAGTAGCCTTCCCCTGCCACGCCCACCAAGCCACACCCACCAAGCCACACCCACCAAGCCACACCCACCAAGCCACACCCACAGAACCAGCCCGGGGGGGGTGGGAATTGAATTCCACCACTGGAAAAACGCAGGTGTGGTTCGGAGGCAGCAGGGAAACCTCATCTGGAGAACCCACTTCAGCCCAGACTTTTTCCAGATGTTTTCAGCTGGAATCTCCTGATCCCTGACTGGGCTGACTGGATCTGCTGGGAGGCTGAGTGGGAATGGGGGGGCCCAGAAGCCTCATGGAGACTCTGCACCCACTTCTCTCCTCCTCCTGGCTCAAGGGGCCCCACCCTGCACAGGGAAGGGGTTTTTTTGGGGGATGGCTCAGTTTTGGGGGGCAGGAGAGACGTTTTACCTCGTCGGCCATGAGGAAGAGGCCTTCTTCCCAAGCGAAGTGGATGACCTCCTCGATGCACTTGCGGCTTTGGACTTGACCTGCGGGGAGAAGGAAGGGACTGGCTGAAGCAGGGCCTCTGCACGAAGGACTCCGGGCCTCAGGAAGGGAGAAGGGAAAGGACCCCCCCCCCAGAAATCAGCCTCAGCCCAGCGCTGAGTCTTGGGAAGGAAGGCCTCTCCCCCCAAAAGGAGAATGGGGTGATTTTCTTGCAGACGTTTCATGACCAGACTAGGTAACATCATCAATGCTAAAAGGGGGTGGAGTTTGCAAAGGAGGAGGACTGTGGGCTCCTTGGAGTTTTCTGAGCTTGGTGGTTTTCTTGTAGAAGTTTAATTACCCATCTAGTAACATCAACAGTGCTAGAGGGGAATGGAGTTTGCAGGGAGGAGGAGGAGGAGGAGGAGGAGGAGGAGGAGGAGGAGGAGGAGGAGGAGGAGGAGGAGGAGGAGGAGGAGGAAGGGAGGAGGAGGAGGAAGGGGAGGAGGAGGAAGGGGGGAGGAGGAGAAGAAGGAGGAAAGGGGAAGAGGAGGGAGGAGGGGGAGGAGGAGGAGGAGGGAGGGGGGAGGAGGAGGAAGGGGAAAGAGGAGGAGGGGGGAGGAGGAGAGGGGAGGAGGAGGGGGGAGGAGGGAGGAGGGGGGAGGAGGAGGAGGAAGAGGAGGAGGAGGAGGAAGGGGGAGGAGGAGAAGGAGGAGGAGGGGGGAGGAGGGGGGAGGAGGAGGAGGAAGAGGAGGAGAAGGAGGAAGGGGGAGGAGGAGAAGGAGGAGGAGGGGGGAGGAGGAGAGGGGAGGAGGAGGAGGGAGGAGGGGGGAGGAGGAGGAGGAAGAGGAGGAGGAGGAGGAGGGGGGAGGAGGAGGAGAAGGAGGAGGAGGGGGGAGGAGGGGGAGGAAGGGGGAGGAGGGGGAGGAAGAGGAGGAAGAATGTGGAGTCCTTGGTGCTCTCTGAGCTTGGTGGCTTCCTTACAGACGTTTCATGACCCAACTAGGGAACATCATCAGTGCTAGTTGGGTTTGTAAAGAGGAGGCGGGAGAAGAATTCTGGCGTCTTTGATGCTCTCTGAGCTTGGGGGTTTTGTTACAGGCATTTCATCACCCATCTAAGGAACGCCATCAGAGCCAGAGGGAAGAACGTCAGGATCCCCACTGATGACCAAACCCCGAGAGCTTCCAGCCCCCCCCCCCCCTGAAGGCCTCTTCCACCAGCGGGCGCCCTGCCTCCCCCAGAGCTTCCCAGGGTGGCAGCAGCTCCTGGGTGACCTTGGAGGGTTCTGTTTTTTTAAATGCCTGACTTTCCAACCAGCCTTTGATAAGGTTCCCTTGACGGCCTCCGGAGTCCACTTGGCGCAGGGGTTGTTTACACAAGTCCTCCGTGCTGGATTTGGACTCCCCTCCTGGTCCTTCTCCGTCTCACCCGAGGGGCAGAGGAGCAGAGGGGCTGCCAACTGGCCCCCCCTTCCCATCCCTTCCAGGACAACCGACAAGGGTGTTGCTGACAGGGGTGGGGGGGCGCTTGTGAAGGAAGCGGGGAGGAAGAACTGGGCCAGGATGATGCTCTTTAGGGCTCGGATATCAACTCAATGTAAATCATTCCAAACGACTGTACAAAAAAGATATGATTTTCGTACTAGAAAGCTCCCCCTGAGCCAGTTGTCCCAGCCACAAATGTCCACACTTTCAGTCACAAACTGACTTCCGTGGACCCCACTTCCTCCTTCAGGGGTCCCTGGAGGGGGTGGAGGCTCCATAAGCCCACGAAGGTGCCCATCGTCCCTCTCGCTGCATTTTATACTCTTCCTCTTTTCGTTTCTGACAAATCGCAACCAACAAAAAGAAACAAATATCCAGGAGGGGCGAGGGACCCAGATCTTGCACCATGCTAAGCTTCCTTCCAGGAAGTCCTCAGCTTACGACCACCTTGGGGGCCCAATATTCTGTTTTTTTCCAAGCAAGGCAGCTGTTAAGCAACCTTTGCCCCCGTTTATGACCTTCCTTGCCAAAAGTTATTAAGTGAATCGCTGCAGGGGTTTAACTTAGCAACCGAGCCCCCCCACTGATTCTGCTCCTCAGAAGGCTGCAAAAAGAGATCGCGGGATCCCCGGGAGAACCGTCACAAGTACACGCCAGTTGCCAAGCCTCTGCATTCCAACCACAGGGATGCTGCACGGGTCGTTAAGTGTGAAAAAACCGTCCTGTCACTTTTTTTCAGCACCGTCGTAACGTCGAACGGCCACTAAATGAACCGTTGTAAGTCGAGGACCACCCGTAGCTAAATTGTGGCTCGGTGTCTCTGTTTGCAAATGGAGCCCACCGTCACGTGTGGCAGAGTGTGAGCTCAGCAAGGATTTCCCTCCTGCTCCTGGGACCTTCTGGGCTTTCTCTGAGCAGGAGCTCCTGTTTGGCCACCCTTGGGGGGCTCCCCCTCCCACCCCCTGGAAGCTCCCGGGGTCTCCCTGGACCTCCTGGGAGCGGAGGAGAAGGAAAGGGGGACTCAAGCCTTCCAGGCAGCCCCCCACCCTTCCTGGGAGGGAGCCCAATTCAGGGGTGTCATTGAGGGATGCATCAGGGTTGTGTTTGACCTGGGGGAGGGCAGTGGGGGGGCATGGCCAGGGGGTGTAGGCAGCTCGACGTCACTCACGTTGGGGGCACCTGGGGCTGGCTAAGGCAGGGCTTCCCTCAGACCCTCCCTCTCCTCTCCTCTCCTTCCTTCCTTCCCTCTTAATTCTCCTTTCTTCTTCCTTCCCCTCGTTCCTTCTTTTTCCTTCCTTGCTCTCTTTCCCTCTTTCCTTCTTTGCTCTCTTCCCCTCTTTCCTTCGTTTTCCTTCCTTGCTCTCTTCCCCTCTTTCCTTCTTTTCCTTTGTCTTTCTTCGTCGTTCCCTTCCTCCTTCCCTTCCTCCTTCTTGCATGCTCAAAAGGAAAGGCGAAACATTTCCCCTTTCGCTTTCTTTTCAGTTTCTTCTGCCCCGGAAAACGGCGCTTGGGCAGAGGGGCGGGTGTGCAAGCCCCCTTGTTGCTGGCAGAGGCCGCGTGGGCCGGTCCTTTGGTGCCTCCAGGGCCAGATCTAAGCACCCCACGGGCCACATCAGCCCTCAGGCCTTGAGTTCGACACCCCTGGTCTCATCCCAGCCTAAGCTCTTCCTAGCAATGATGACTTCTGTGGGAGACAGGAACCCTACAGGTCAGGGGCTCCTCAGAGGCCGAGGGCTCTTGGACCACAGACAGGTGCCCCTTCCGGGCAGAAACGGTGTCCACGGGGGCCACACTTATGGAAAAGGGCCTCCCAGGTCCCTCCAACAAGGCCTGGCCAAGGCTGCCCCCGAGTCCTGGAGGAGGCCCTCTCAGGAGAGCTTTCTTCTTCGGGAGAACCTTCGGCCGAAGCCCACCTGCTCCTTTCCCCGAAAGGGGGACCTCATGAGGGGCTTGGCACCGTCTGCGCTGTCTTAAGAGGCCCCTCCGGAGCTGCCTGGCACTGGGGCCGCCATACCTGTAGGGTTGCCCGGGTTGATGACGCAGAGAACCCGCGGCCGGCAACGCCTCCGCGCCTGGCCCAGCGCCCTCCGCAGCTCCTCAATGCTCAGAGCCCAGCAATGGTCCTCGTCCAGGTAGTAGTTGATCTGCTGCGCGTTGAGTTCCGCCAGGGTGGCTGAGTAGAGGCGGGTATTGGGGGATGGGAATCATCACGCCTGTCCGGGAAGACCCCTCCCCTGAGACCAGCAGCTTCAGGACCGCCTGAGGAAGGAAGCCAGAGGGGTAGCCCCACCAGGAGCGGCTCAGAAAGGTTGCGGCATTGGGGTTTATGTAGTCCAACAGAGAAAAGGACTAGGGGGACGTGGTAGCAGTGCTCCAGTATTTGAGGGGCTGCCCCAAAGAAGATGGGGGGGTCAGCCTGTTCTCCAAAGCCCCCGAGGGCAGGACAAGAAACGACAGGTGGAAACTCATCAAGGAGAGAAGCAACTTAGAACTAAGGAGAAACTTCCTAACAGGGAGGACAATTAACCAGTGGAACAGCCTGCCACTAGAAGTTGTAGGTGCTCCATCCCTGGAGGGTTTCAAGAAGAGACTCCAGAGCGGAAGAAGCTTCTTGGATGAGAGGCGAAACGCTTCAAAGAAAACCCAGAAAGTCCAGTTGCCTCTTGAGATTAAAAAAAAGGCCCTTTGGGAGAACCAGGACCGGGATGGCTGAGAATTCCCACTGGCTTCCCCACTGTTTTTAGTTGCCAGAAGGCTGCCCCTACGACCGTCATCAAATGGAAAAGGAAGGGGAGACATTCTGGTGCCACTCAAGGCGGGCAGACAGTCATGGCAACTCCTCCAGACTGAGCAGCTCTCAGTCCCCCACCTGCTCGGGGGGTCCTGGGCAAGGCCGTCTCCCTCCCTTGGCTGCCCCACTTCTGCCAGGAGACGGAGGGTGCCAGGAATCAGGGACAAAGGGGGCTTTGTGTAGTTGGTGCCATGCCCGGCGCTGTGAGGCGAGCTGCAAAGGGGTTCTGCCAGGGAGGGCATTGGAGGGGGGCTAGCGGAGGAGGAGGGTTGCAATTCTGGATTGTAATTCTATTACGCCTGCCAGTCCCAGCACTGATGAGGTTACCCAGCTGGATCATGAAACGCCTGCAAGAAACCCCCCACCGAACTGAGTGCCCCCCTCCCCTCCCAGAAATCTTTCTTCCCTTCCATCCTTTGGCGCCCTCTGAATTCAGCCCCACCCTTTCCCCAGTGGCTCCCCAGGGCTTGGCTTCCTTACCACAACAGCGCTGCTGGCCCCCGTGGAGAGGTAGATGTTCTGTGGGTCAGAGGGGATACCCCCATCTCGGCACTGGATGAAGGCAGCCACATCCTGACGGATGAGTTCAATCCCAGGACTGGCACTGTAGGCCCCTGAAAAGTGGGGGGGGGGGGGGAGAGAAGGAAGGAAGAGAAAATGGGTGGGGTGAGGAGGAGGAGGAGGAGGAGGACTTGGCTCTGGTCTTGGGGGGGAGGGGCCGAAGGGGTTAATGAGAGGAAGGGGCATTTGCATCAGGGTTAGCCCATATTTGATGGGCAAATATGTGGGGGGAGTGCAAAAGGGGGCAGGAATTTATTATTTTATTTTATTTATGCAATTTATAGGCCCCCCCCCCCAATTTATCTCAAGGGAACTTTGAGGGCCTATAGATTTTATAAAACAAGGGGGGGACACACACTCAAGGGCCATGCTGTCACCCTGGAGCAATTGGCGGGATCCCACGCGATGCATACGGGGGTCCCACACCCCCTCCTCGCCCCTCTTCAGGCACCTTGCAAAGGGGGCATCCCAAGGCTTGGGGGGTCAATCCAAGCGCCCCCACCCCCCACCGCAGGAATGCAGGAGATGCTTAATACGGAGCTCCCCAAGAGGGTCCCCCACAACCAGTTGCTTTGACTGCCCCCCTCCCCTTTGCAGGATTGGCCCTCCGTATAGAGGGGCCAGGGGAAGCCCCTCCCCATCTTTGCTCCAGGTCAGGGTTAGGGTTACCCCACCGCGAGGGATGTCCAGACACTCACCAATGCTCTGCCCTCCGCAGGCGGCCAGGAGCCTCTGAGCTTTCTGCTTCGCATCTTCAGGGATATCGGGGGAATTCAGGAGGTCAGGATACATGCAGAGGGCGCTGACCTGTTTGGGGGGGGGAGGAATTAGGGTGATGCTGCAGCCCCCCCCACTTCCCCCCCCCCAGGTCTCACACTCGAGCTACTTGTGGGCTTTCTGCCCATGCTCAGAGTCCCTCTGTTCTCCCAGGTCCCCGGTTGGTCTGGGTGAGTTTGGGGGCGCTGAGAAATGGGGCTGGGCCTGAGCAGGGGAGGCTCCCCACTCCTTCTCCCCCCTCCCTGCCTGGGCATACCTGGCGCAGGAAAGTGATGGGCTTCTGCCCCATAGCTTGGGCATCCCCAATGTTGGCTGCAATCACTTCGGTGAAGGGTTTCTCCACCCCCTGCAAGGGAGAGATCAAGACGGGAGTTGAGATTCAGACCCAGATTAATTCTTTTATTGTCGTTTTTCTCTACAGCAGTGGTTCCCAAACTTGGCAACTTTAAGACTTGTGGACTTCAACTCCCTCTCTGCAGAGCCGGCTGGAGAATTCTGGGAGTTGAAGTCCACAAGTCTTAAAGTTGCCAAGTTTGGGAACCACTGCTCTACAGGCAGTCCTCAATTTACAACAGTTTATTTAGAGACCGTTCAGAGTTACAACGGCATTTGAAAAAAAGTGACTTATAGCACTGACCGCTCTCCAGCCCTCTCTAAGCGCTTACAAAAATACCAGCCCCCAACAATCTGCCTCCTCATTTTACCCACCTCAGGAAGGACGGAAGGACGAGTCTTCCGAAAGAAGGCCAAGAGGTCCTCGAGAAGACCTCAAGAGGCCAGCAGGTCTGGAGCCTCCGAGACCACTGGGTGATGACCCAACAGAGGGAACTTAGGAAGAATCCTTCCAGACCAACCTGGGGCAGGAGAGCTGAACGGCGGAGCAGACGTTGCGTCCAGAGGTTGTGGGCGCTCCACCACGGGAGGCCTAGAAGAAGAGACTGGACAGCCACTCATCTGGAGTGGTGTAGGGTCTCCTGCTTGAGCAGAGGGCTGGACTAGAGTAGAATCGCAGAGTTGGAAGGGACCTTGGAGGTCTTCTAGTCCAACCCCCTGATCTGGCAGGAAACCCTACACCACTTCAGACAAACGGTTGTGCAAATCTCTTCTTAAAACCCTCTGGTGTTGGGACATTCACAACTTCTGGTGTGTTCCAAGCTGTCCCACTGGTTAATTGTTCTGACTGTCAGGAAATTCCTCCTCAGTTCTAGGCTGCTTCTCTCCTTGATTACTAATATTAATCAGAGTAGAGTTGGAAGGGCCCTTGGAGGTCTTCTAGTCCAACCCCCTGCCTAGGCAGGAATCCCTATACCGTTTCAGACCAATGGCTATCCAATCTCCTCTTTAAAAACTTCAGTGTTGGGGCATTCACAACTTCTGGAGGCAACTTCTGTTCCACTGATTAATTGTTCTCACTGTCAGGAAATTCCTCCTCCATTCTAAGTTGCTTCTCTTCTTGATTACCAATATCAATCCGAATAGAGGTGGAAGGGCCCTTGGAGGTCTTCTAGTCCAACCCCCTGCTCAAGCAGGAGACCTTACACCATTCCAGCCAAGTCTTTTTAAAACCATCCAGTGGTGCATCACCCACAACATCTGGAGGCAAGTTGTTCCCCTGGTTGACTGTCCTCCCCATCCGGAAATTTCTCTTCGGTTCTAGATTGCTTCTCTTGTTGGTTAGTTTCCATCCAAGGTCCCTTCCAGCTCTGTTCCGTTTGAAGCTCCCCGAGGAAGACTGCCTTCCTTCCTTCCTCCCAGAGGGCCTCTTCTCTGCTGGCGTCCCATAACCTGAGAGCATCTTCATGCCTTGGGTGGCACAACCTCCCCGTCCCTTGGCCCAGGTCATGATCCTGGCTTCCTTCAAGAAGCTGAGACCCCTCCTGGGCCTTGGGGGTCCTTCTCCTTTATCTTTGTCGGTGTGCATCGAGCAGATCCTGCTTTGCAGCTGGTGCTCGCTTTACGACCGCAACTGAGCCCAGAATATTGATGCTAAGCAAGACAGACCTTCAGTGGGTTCCATTTTACAAGCTTTCATGCCACCGTTGTTAAGTGAATCAGGGCAATTGTTAGGTAGTTAAGTGAATCGGGCTTCCCCGTTGACCGTCAGAGGGTCGCGAAAGGGGATCACGTGACCCCGGGACACTGAGGCCGTCATAAATGTGAGTCAGTTGCCAAGAGTCCCAAATTTGACCATGTGGCCATAAGGATGCAGAGATGGTTGTTAGTGGGGGAGTCACTTTTTCCAGTGATCTATTGTAACTTCCAATGGTCACTGAATGAACTGCTGTAAGTGGAGGACTCCCTGCATTCCAGGACAGTCAGGGGAAAAAACTGCCAGGGTTGAAAGAAGCTGCCCAGAATCACTTGGGACGCGTGTAAATTTAATAACTGGGCTAAACTAAATTAAAATTAAACTAAATTGAACACTGAAGAAAAGTAAAACTAAACCGAAGCCAATGAATGAAGAAAAGACCCCACTTTCCAATCTCCAGACTACTCACCAACAGGCAGGTGATCTAGTCAGTTGCCCGGCTTACCTGCATCAGCTCCTTCTTCAGCTGGTTGGCCGGGCAACGATGGGCCCCCGCACAGCGTACTCCACCATCCGGACATGGGGGTTCATGGACTCCAGAGTCAGGACTCGGTCCTTGGGCATCGTCCGGCCGTCCGCCATGCCCGGCTGCTCCGCCTGCCGCCGCAGCGCCCTGAAAGGCAACGGAGGGTTCGGGGCTGAGCAAGGGGGGAGCCAGGCAGAGGGGGCCCCTCACCCGGACCCCGGGGAGCCTGCTGCTCAGGGCGGCCCTGGCCAAGGGGAGCCCCCGCATGAGCCCCAACAGCTGCTGCAGCTGCACGGAGATCCGCTGCTTGGGATCCCGGCTGGGGGAGGGGAAGGCGGGATCCAGTCCACAGGTGGCTAAACTCTCTCCCTTCCCAAGTGGCTGGGGATTTGGCAGGAGCGGGGGGGGGGGGGGGGCTCCAACTCAACCAAGGGGAGGGGCAGAGGCAGCCCTGTCCTTTCCCAGCCTTGGGCTCAAGGTTCCCCTCCCTCTTGGCCCTCTTCCCTGCCCCACCATGCCCCCACCCCAGCAAAAGGAGGGACCCACCGGTCTCCCAGGCAAGCCGAGCAGTTGCTCCCACATGGGAAGAGAGGGGAGGGCGCTGCTCCTTTTAACCGGGGGTGGGTGTGGGGGGCGGAGGGAAGAGCCTGGCCGGAAGAAAGCAGGGCTTTGTGAAGGCGCCTGAAAAGATTTGTCCCCCACACCGGCCAGACCAACAACGACAACGGGAACAAAGCCAGAACGGGCTGTACCACCGAGGCTCTGCCTGCCAACTGCGGGAAGGATGCCCAGGTGGCAGAGAGGGAGGGAGGGAAGGGCTGGCTGGCTGCCTCGCCCTCACTTGCACCCGGGGGGGGGGGGAAGGGGCAGAGGAGGGATGCCAAGGCTGAGCCACCCGCACCCCCAAAACTGGCTTGCTGGCACTCTAAATCTCCCCCCCCTTAAGAACAAGCGGCATCTGGGCACTGCCAGTTGCTTGCAATGGCTGAACCCCATCTTTCCCCCAAGGGTGCGTTTTATTTGTATTTATATATTTTTTGTTCTGCATTGGTTGGATTGGATTGGATTGGATTGTACAGGGATTCCTCGATTTACAACAATAGCAGTTAGACTTATATACCGCTTCATAGGGCTTTCAGGCCTCTCTAAGCGGTTACAGAGAGTCAGCATATTGCCCCCAACAATCTGAGTCCTCATTTCACCCACCTCGGAAGGATGGAAGGCTGAGTCAACCCTGAGCCAGTGAGATTTGAACCGCTGAACTGCTGATCTAGCAGTAGCCTGCAGTGCTGCATTTAACCACTGCGCCACCTCGGCTCAACAGTTTAGTGACTATTCAAAGTTACAGCAGCACTGAAAAAAGTGACTTATGACCAGTTTTCACAGTTATGACCGTTGCACGCGATCAAAATCCAGCCAGTTGGCAACTGACCCACGTTTACGACGGTCGCAATGTCTTGGGACCACGAGCAGATGCCCTGCAGAGGAGCTGAACTCCAACCCCCCCCAGAATCCCCCTGGCCTTGCTGGGCTTCGGGGGGGGGGCAGATTCCACCGGCAGCCCCTCCTGTGCGGGATGGAGGTCCCAGGGGGGCTTTTCCCAAAAGGCAAGTGGGCTTCCTTGCTTCTCTGAAAAACTTTCGCTTCCCCCCCCAAGAAGCTTCCTCAGTTCGTCGTTCAGTTCTCCATGAACTGAAGAAGTTTCCTGGATGAGACGCGAAACCACTTCGAAAGAAAATCCAGTTTCCCTTGGGAAAAAGTCCCTTTGGGACCACCTGGACGATGGAGAATCTCCAGAGAGACTGGGGGGGGGGGTGCAAGGCTGCATCTAGAGGCCCCACCTCCCTGTTCTGGTGGACACCCACCCCCCTTGCATCAAACACAGTACGGGATCAATCAACCAGAAGAGAGCTGGAAGGGACCTTGGAGGTCTTCTAGACCAGTGTTTCTCAACCTTGGCAACTTGAAGATGTCCGGACTTCAACTCCCAGAATTCCCCAGCAGTGGTTAGGACAGTGTTTCTCAACCTTGTCAACTTGAAGGTGTTTGGACTCCAACTCCCAGAATTCCCCAGCCAGCGAATGCTGGCTGGGGAATTCTGGGAGTTGAAGTCCAAACACCTTCAAGTTGACAAGGTTGAGAAACACTGCTCTAGACCAACCCCCTGCTCAATCAGGAGACCCCATACTAAAAAAAAACCGTGACGGGGCACCCACAACTTCCGGTGGCCAGCTGTTCCACTGGTGAATTGTCCTCATTATTAAGAAGTTTCTCCTCAATTCCAGTTTGCTTCCCTCCTTGGTCAGTTTCCATCCGTTGCTCCTTGTCCTGGCTCCGGGGGTTTTGGGGAAGAGCTTGGGGCAGCCCCTCAAATATTGGAATATTTCTATCATGGAATATTTCCTTTCTCCAAAGTAGGCATACCAAGTTCCTGCAATTTCGTATGCTTTTGTCTCCAGGCCTTTAATCGTCTTAGTTGCTCTTCTCTGAGTTCCAGCCCCACTAAGAACTGAGTATATGTTGTGTTTTTTTTAACCTCTTTGTATTTTAAATTATTTTTAACTGTTTTTATGTGAGCCACCCGGAGTCCTTCAGGATTGGGCAGCATACAAATCCATTCAAATTCAAATTCAATTCAACTCTGCACTTTTTCCAAAGTCTCCCCATCATGTGAGCAAAACTGGACACCGGATTCCAGACGTGGCCAGGGAAATATTTCCCAGGGGCACCTGGAATCCACGCAGTATTTCTTGGAATCCACGCAGCGTACCCAGCCTGTGGGGATTACATCCATCCATCCATGCAGAGCCCCCCGTCCTGCCCGTGGGGGAATCCTCACGAAGAGAAGCCGTTGGTTGGCGTTCACGCTTGGCTTCCCACGCGCCTTGCACAGCCCTGCGTGTTGTGTATGCCGCTAAAGGTGAGCCAGGCGCCCTTAAACGGGCCGGGTTGGCCAAGAAGGTGGCTTTGCAGGTGCCAAGATAAATGCCTCCCTGGCAGGTCACCTGCAAGGAAACGGTCACCCTCGGGGAGAGGAGGGAGAGGCGGAGTGGCCCAGGGTGGGTCCCAAGCCAGCCGATCCAGGAGGTGGGATCCGGAGCTCCATATGGCTGACTGGCACCGAGTCCCTGAGCAAACAGGCTCACCTGCAAACCTGAGGAACAGGTTGGGCCCTGATCAGGGGTGAAGCCAGGACAAGAGAGGAGGCAGCCTCTGGCACGCCTATCAATGCTCAACTCATTGCAGGGTACCTCCCCCCACAAATCTGGTGCCCTCCAGGCCTCCCTGAGCCGACAGGGGCCCTGGGGGTGGGCTGGGGGGGTCTCTGTGCAGAACCCCAGACAAAAGAGGGGAGGAATCCACCAAAGAGCCCCCCCACCGGGGTGCAGGAAGCCTTTGGAGGTGAGCTGAGAAGAGTCACCCCACTCCGTCTTTGCAAGCTGGGCCCCCACGTGACCCAGACCCCGGGCTCGGACAGGGAGGTCAGCATGCCATAATTCCTCCGGTCGAGTGGCCGTTATTACTGCTCCATTAGTCTTCCATCCTTTTTAAAAATCCCCTGCCAGATTGAGCATTTGGGGGGGGGGGGTTGGACTAGAACAGGGGTCTCCAGCCTTGGCCACTTTTTACGACTTGTGGACTTCAACTCCCAGATTTTTCTGGCCGAGGAATTCTGGGAATTAAAGACCACAAGTCGTAAAGTGGCCAAGGCTGGAGACCCCTGGATTAGAAGACCTCCAAGGTCCCTTCCAGCTCTATTCCAATTGATTGATTGATTGATATTGATATTGATTGATGGGAACAAAGAGGAAGATCTCCCAATAGAATCCAGGGGAGGGGGCTTGCTCAGACCATCAGGGGAGCAGGTGGGCAAAGACCTCCGAAGAAGGGTGGGGGGGGCAACACCAGTTCCTCTCTTTATCACAAAGCCCCCGCAGATCTTCAGACCTGCTACAGCAGGGAGTCCACCCCAAGAGGAGTCAAAAAAGTCAAGATGGCAGCCCTGCCTGGGGCCAGAAGTGAGTCCTAGCAGGAGTGGCCTCCATCTCCATCCATCTCCGCTTCGGGCTTTCCTTGGCAGAAGCTGCCCACCAGCTGGTTACGTTCCATGACAACCCTGGAGACCCTCCGTGCAGGTAGTCCTCGACCTACGACCACATTGAGCCCAACATTTCCGCTGCTAAGCAAGACAATTGTGAGGTTTTGGCCCCATTTTATGATCTTTCCTGCCACCGTTGTTAGGTGAATCTCTGCATTTAGTAATAGGGTTGTTAAGTGAATCAGGCCTCCCCATGAGGTCACAAAAGAGGATCGTGTGACGCTGCAATCCTGCAACCGTCGTAAGTATGAACCAATTGCCAAGTGTCTGAATTTTGATCACGTGAGGCTGCAACGGCCATAAGTGTGAAAAATGGTAAATAGGTTGTGGTCGTGCAGTGGTTACAATGCAGTATTACAGGTTAACTCTGCCCACAGAGTTCAGCAGTTCAATCCTGACTGGCTCCAGGTTGACTCGTCCTTCTGAGGTGGGTAAAATGAGGAGGCAGATTCTTGGGGGCTGATATTTTTGTAAGCGCTTAGAAAGGGCTGGAGAGCGGTCAGTGCTATAAGTCACTTTTTTCAAATGCTGTTGTAACTAAATGAATTGTTGTAATTTGAGGACTACCTGTACTTCGCAAACCTCCCCCCCCTCCCCTCCAAGCCCAGTTCCATCCCTGCCACTGGGAGGGTTTCTACCAAGGATGCCAGGATTTGGGCAATGAGACCCTTGAAAGGGAGACCTTCGGAGGTGCCTCCTTACCTGGCTGAGCTGCACCGGATCCCTGCAGAGCTCCTGGGCACAGCTAAGCACGGCCGTATCAACCCGGCACCTCCTCCCTCCCCCCTCCGCCCCACGGCCGGCCTTTCCACCCTCGGGAGCTCAGCCAAATCCCTGGCCCAAGGCCACCGAGGTTCCCAGGCCGGCAGCTGCCTCCACAAATAGGAAGCAAACCTCTCCTGAGAAGCTGCCAGCGCCTCCGGTTGGCACCTGCTCAGCCCTGCCCTCCTGGTGCCCCGGCTGCCCACTCCCGGGGGCAAAACAAGCCCAGTGTGTCCTCCGGCAGAGATAAAGGGACAGAGAAAGCCTCACCTGGGGTGGGACCAGGTGTCATTAAAGGGGCAGGGGGGGGCGCAGAGCAGCTTGAGGGGGGGAGGGGGTCCAGAAGAGAAGCGGGGAAGAAGGTGGCATTTCAGTCACTGACCAGGGCTTAAGGCTGGGAGAGAGAGGGAGGGAGGGAGGGAGGGAGGGAGGGAGGGAGGGAGGGAGAGAGAGAGAGAGAGAGAGAGAGAGAGAGACGGTCTCCCTGCTCTCTCAGCTGGGCTGCTTTCTTGAAGACATTTCATGACCCAACTAGGGAACATCATCAGTGCTACCCAGTGCAAACCCAACTCCCTTCTCGCACTGATGATGTCTCCTAGTTGGGTCATGAAACGTCTGAAGGGGAAAGGAAGGGGGAGGGAGGGAAGATAGGAAATAAGAGAGAGGCAGAAGAAAGAGGTGTATGGAGAGTAGAAGAGCTAATAATGGGTGTTAATCTTTCTGGGGCGTTGAGGACAAGAGGAACTGATGTAATCATTATTTAATACTATATGATACTGGCGATGTATAGTATACATGTGATTGTATGTTATGAAAATGAAAATAAAAATATGTTCAAAAAAAAAAAACGTCTGCAGGAAAACAAGCAAGATCAGAGAGCACAATGGATCCCCCAGTCCTTCTCCTCTTCCTCTCCTTCATCCCTTCCTCCTTCTCCACAAACCCCACTCTCTTCTAACACTGATGATGTCACCTAGTTGGGTTATGAAATGTCTGCAAGAAAACAACCAACCTCAGAGAGCACCGAGGGTCCCACATCCTCCACCACCACCACCACCTCCTCCTCCTCTCCACAACCCCACTCTCTTTTACAACTGATGATCTAACCTAGTTGGGTTATGAAATGTCTGCAAGAAAACCACCAAACTCAGAGAGCTCCAAGAACCCACAGTCCTCCTCCTCCTCTTCCTCCTCTCTACGAACCCCTCTCCCTTCTAGCACTGATAATGTTCCCTAGTTTGGTCATGAAACATCTGAAAGAAAACAACCAAGCTCAGAGATCAGCTAGGACCCCCACAGTCGCCCTCCTCCTCCTCCTCCTCCTCCTCCTCCTCCTCCTCCTCCTCCTCCTCCACCACCACCACCACCACCACCACAAACCCTTCTAGCACTGATGGTAGTGCCTAGTTGGGTGATGAAACATCTGCATGCAAAACACCAAAGCCAGAGAGCACCAAGGACCCCACAGTTCCCCTCCACCTCCTCCTCCCTCTTCTCACTCCTCTCTGCAAACCCCTCTCCCTTCTAGCACTGATGACACCACCTAGTTTGGTGATGAAACGTCTGCAAGAAAACCGCCAAGCAGGGAGAGAAGCAAGAACCTCACAGTCCTCCTCCTCTTCTTTCCCCTTCCTCTCCTCCTCCTCCTCCCCACAATCCCCACTCCCTCCTAGCACTGATGATGCTACGTAGTCGGGTGATAAAAGGTCTTCAAGAGAGCACCGAGGGCCCCTCATTTCAACCCTCAGCTACAAATATTCTCCTTTATCAGTACCATCAATTGTCCCCAAAGGGACGGAATGGGGAGGGGCTCAGGGATGATTGAAAAAAAAACAGATTATATCCCCCCCACCACACCCCCAAAGAGGGGGGGGGCAATGCCAACCCAGGCAGCTCTCTAGGGGGATAGGCTCAGTCCTTTGCAATGCTGAGCCCACCTCTGGCTCCTTGGGTGTAGGGGTGGGCACAATGCTGCTTGCCAATAGAGGCGGTGGGCAGAGGGTGCTGGCAGGCCACGTGGCATGGCCCCCGGGGCCCGGTGGGGGTCAAGAGGAGCCCCGAGCACCAGCCCAGGAGCAGAGCTTGTCCATCCTACCTTTGGCCCCCTCCCAGTTGGCAAGAAGTCCTCAGAGCCTCTTCTTGGAGGGGGGTGGGGTGCTGCTGGAGAGAGGGGGGAAGGCGTCCTGGGCAGGGCTGAGCTGCCTCCACTGCTGGGCTGGGGGTGATAAGGAGCACGTCGGTCCTTGCCCAGCCGCTGCGGAAGGTCCCCACCCACTCCAGAGCTTCTGGTGGCCGCGGAAGGAGACTTGGGGGCTCTCTGGATTATTATGCCAGCCTCTCTCGCCTGCTTTTGGGACGTCCCTTCAACCAGGCACTGCCAGCTGGCATCGGGCCCCGAAGGAGAAGCTGTTGGCTGGGAGGTGCCTGCATTTCTATTTATTTTATTCTTCGTTTTATTTTGTATACGGCCAACCCCTCATTCTCAGTGACTCTCAGGCAGGGCCCTCCAGCCTTGGCAACCAGAGAAAGAGAAAGTTGGGAAGAACATTTAGGCATGTTGGTGACGCAGCGAAGGGGAGCATGGAAAGCAACGCTTTAAAGCAAGGGTCTCCAACCTTGGCAACTTTAAGCCTTGGCGGACTTCAACTCCCAGAATCCCCCAGGCAGCAAAGCAGCTTCCCTAGTTGGGTCATGAAACATCTGCAAGAAAACAGCCAAGGGCAAAAGGCACCACGGACCCCACAGTCCTCCTCCTCCTCCCGCCTCTGCTGATGATGTTACCTACTTCGGTTATGAAAGGTCTGCTAGGAAACCCCCAACCTCAGAGAGCACCAAGGAGATACAGGCCGTCTTATCAATCTCAATGGCCGGCTTGCCCCTCTCTAGGGCACCAGCTGACGGGCCTCCAAGGCCCGGGCTGTTTCCTCACAGGGTCATCGGCTTCCTTAGTCCGTAATCAGCCACCCTCTGGCCAAGGACAGCCAAACACCCCCCCCCCCCCCGAGAAAGCAGGCCGACCCTCCTTCAACCTTTTCCATGGGGATTCACAAAAGGCCTCCAAGGAAAGAGCCTTGCCGGGTTTTGATCTGTCTGTCTGTCTGTCTGTCTGTCTGTGTGTGTGTGTGTGTGTGTGTGTGTGTGTGTGTGTGTGTAAGAGAAAGAGAAAAAAGGGAGACACAGACAGACGGACAGTCAGAGGGAGGGAGAAAGAGAAAGAGAAAAAGAGGGAGGGAGGGAGGAAGAAAGACAAAAAAGAGGGAAACGGATGGGTGGACAGACGGAGGGAGGGAGGAAGAGAAAGAGAAATAAAAAAGGAGAGACAGAAAGACAGACAGAGGGAGGGAGAAAGAGAAAGAGAAAAAGAGGGAGGGAGGAAGAAAGATAAAAAAAGAGGGAAACGGATGGGTGGACAGACAGACGGAGGGAGGGAGGGAGGGAGGAAGAGAAAGAGAAAGAAAAAATGGAGAGACAGACAGACAGATGGAGGGAGGGAGAAAGGGAAAGAAGGAGAAAGAGAGAGAGAGAGAGGGAGATTCCTTCAGCCTGACTGAAGGTTGAATTCATTGTAGGTTGAGTTCCCAGGTGAGACTTCTTGACAGTCTTATGAAGCGCTTGGCCTGCTGGGGGAGATGGGGCTCAACTCTGCCTGCCTGCCTGTCACCCCCACTTTATGGAAGGCTCCCCCCAACCAAAGACCTCCTGGACTCCTCTCTGTTGAGCATTCAAATAAGCCCAGGTCAACAGCCCAGGAGGGAGGGTCAGGAGGGGTCAGGGAGGGTCAGTGCCAGGAGACGTGTGGGATGGGAAATATTTCTATATCGGCTTTCAGCTTTGAATGGGTGGGGAGATCCTGAAAGGCGCAGATGCTGAATCAGGACTGATGAGGGACTGTGGTGGAGCATGAACATTTGCAGAACAAACCTCAAAGGGCTGACTTGGAATTTAGCAATAGCAATAGCAGTTCGACTTATATACCGCTTCATAGGGCTTTCAGCCCTCTCTAAGCGGTTTACAGAGTCAGCATATTTGCCCCCAACAATCCGGGTCCTCATTTTACCCACCTTGGAAGGATGGAAGGCTGAGTCAACCCTGAGCCTTGGATGGATAGATAATAGATAAGATAGATACAGAAGATAGATAGATAGAAGATAGATAGATGATAGATAGATAGATAGATAGATAGATAGATAGATAGATAGATAGATAGATAGATAGATAGATAGATAGATAGATAGATAGATAGCAATAGCATAGCAATAGCAGTTAGACTTATATACCGCTTCATGGGGCTTTCAGCCCTCTCTAAGCGGTTTACAGAGTCAGCATATCGCCCCCCCAGTCTGGGCCCTCATTTCACCCACCTCGGAAGGATGGAAGGCTGAGTCAACCTTGAGCCGGTGAGATTTGAACAGCCGAACTGCAGAACTGCAGTCAACTGAAGTGGCCTGCAGTGCTGCACTCTTAACCACTGCGCCACCTCGGCTCCTATTTGAATTTGAATGCTTTACTTGGCCATGCGTGATTAGACACACAAGGAAGTTGTCTCCGGTAAATGGAGCACTCAGTGGACTGCAAAGCAACGGAGAGAATAATAATAATAATAATAATAATAATAATAATAATAATAATAATAATAATAATAATATTAACACATCAAAGATCCACATCTGCCTATCTCAGGTCCTTGGAAAAGACTCGAGGAGGGGTAGACAAACAGGCCAAATCCAGTCTGAACATCTGCCTGACTGTGCAACAAACGATAGAAGTGGGCTCAAGCATGAGATGCCCCTGTCCAGCCTCTTCTTAAAATTCTCCAGTGTTGGGGCACCCACAACCTCTGGTGGCAAGCTGTTCCACTGGTTAATTGTTCTCACAGTCAGGAAATTTCTCCTTAGTTTTAAGTTGCTTCTCTGCTTGGCGAGTTTCAATCCGTTGCTTCTTATGCTGCTTTTCGGTGCTTTGGAGAATAGGTTGGCCCCCTCCTCCCCTTTCTGGCAGCCCCTCAAATACTGGAAGACGTCATGCCACCCCTGGTCCTCCTTTGCATTAAACTAGGCCTGCCACACATAGCATTCATCTATAAGAAGGAAAATAAGATATGAACCCTGTGGGCTAAGCCAGGGGTGGCAAACTTCGGCCCTTTTACACCCTGTGGACTTCAACTCCCAGAATTCCTGAGCCAGCCTTACGGGCAACCTGTGACCCACCAAGACCGCCAAGAACATCCCCCCCCCCAACCGTATGGCTCCCTTCGACTTTGCCCTGGGATTTTCCTCCCCCCCCCCCCCCCCCCAGAGAACTCTGTCTTCCTGGCTGGTTTCCTCCCAAGGGATCCATCTTGTCCAAATCCTCCTGAGTCATGAGATCCATTCCTGGCTCCCTTTCTTTTTAAACCTTTCATCCCCGTCATTTCGGAAGGTGTGGAAGGCGTGTGCAGGTTGAAGGCAGAAGAAGCAACAGGGAATCTAGTCCCTGAGCAGAGCGGGTGTTGGGGGATGGGGAACCATCACAGCTGTCTGGGAAGACCCCTCCCCTCAGACCAGCCGCTTCAGGATGGCCCAAGGAAGGAAGCCAGAGGGGGTTAGGGACACCAGGAGGACTCAGAACAGGTGCAGGGTTTGGGTAGGTCCACTCTAAGGAAGAGAAGGACCAGGGGAGACAGGAGAGCATCTTCCAGTATTTGAGGGGCTGCCACAGAGAGGAGGAAGGGAGTCAAGCTATTCTCCAAAGCCCCCAAAGGCCAGACAAGGAAGAATGGATGGAAACAAGAAGAGAGATTCAAACTGGAAATAAGGAGGAATATTCTGGCTGTGAGAACAATCAACCCAGGGAACAGAAGTTGCCTTCAGAGGTTGTGGGAGGCTTTCACTGGAGGCTTTCAAGAAGAGACTGGATTGCCAACTGTCAGAATTGGTGCATGGTCTCCTGATTGGGCAGGCGGGTTGGACTAGATGACCTACAAGGTCCCTTCCAACTCTGTTAATCTGTTAACAAAGAGGGTTGTTAAAAAGAGTTTGAGACTCTGGAAAGAGTGCAGAGAAGAGCAACCAGGATGATGAGGGGACCAGAGGCTGAAACATACAATGAACGTTTGCAGGAATTGGGCCTGGCTAGTCTACGGAAGAGAAGGACCAGGGGAGAGAGGAGAGCAGCCTTCCAATACTTGAGGGCTGCCCCAGAGAGGAGAAAGGGGTCAAGCTATTCTCCAAAGCACCTGAAAGCAGGACAAGGAACAATGGATGGAAACCGACCAAGGAAAGATTCAACCTGGAAATAAGGAGAATTTCCTGACAGGGAGAACAATCAACCCAGGGAACAGAAGTTGTGAGAGCTTCATCCCTGGAGGCTTTCAAGAAGAGACTGGACTGTCAGAGTGGGAAACAGAGGAGAGAAGAAAGGTAGGAAGAGAGGGATAGGAGAGAGGGTAAGGGGGAAGATGAGGAGGATAAGGAGGAGGGGAATGAAGAGAGAGGAGAAGGAGAAAGGAAGGGGAAGTAGAGCAGGAAAGGATGATGGAGGGAAGGAAGGAGGTAGGAGAGAGGCAGAAGAAAGAGGTGTATGGAGAGCAGAAGAGCCAATAATGGGTTTTTTATCTTTCTGGGCGTTGATGACAAGAGGAACTGATGTAATTACTACTTAATACAATAGGATATTGGCTATGTAATAGTAGACATGGGATTATATGGTATGAAAATGGAAAATAAAAAAAGTATATTTGAAAAAAAAAGAAGAGACTGGGCTACCATCAGTCAGAAATGATGTAGGGTCTCTTGCTTGAGTGGAGGGTTGGACTAGATAACCTCCAAGGTCCCTTCCATTCCAATTCTTCAAGGGCTGAGCCCACCCCTTCTTTATCCTCCTCCTTTCACGGCCCCAAAGCCCCCGTTATGGTAGCTCCTCTCGTCTGCCCGAGGCTGGGCCTGAGGCCTCCTGACTCTCCTTCATCCAAGGTTATCTGCTGGAGCTCCTCCCCGCCTGACCCTTGTTAACTCAGTGGAAAGGCATCTCACCTCCTTCCAGGATCTTATTTCGGAGACATTCCCAGGCCTCCTTTCGGCCTGGCATTTCGGTCGCCTCCTGAGCCCCAGAGGGCAGCTCCTGAACAGAATAGGGCAGAGCCTGAGGGGACCTTAGAGGTCTTCTAGTCCAGCCCCCTGCTCAGGCAGGAAACCCTTTTACCATTTAAGACAAATGGCTGTCCCAGTCTCTTCTTCCTGATAATGAGAACAATTAATCACTGGAGAAATTGCCTCCAGAGGTTGTGCGTGCTTCATCACTGGAGGTCTTTAAGAAGAGACCGGACAGCCACTTGTCTGAAATGGCCTGGGCCCGGGGTGTCCTGCTTGAGCAGGGGGCTGGACTAGAAGACCTCCAAGGTCCCTTCCAGCTCTATTCTGATTGAAATGGCATAGAGTCTCCTGCTTGAGCAGGGGGCTGGACTAGAAGACCTCCAAGGTCCCTTCCAGTTCTATTCTGATTGAAATGTCCTAGGGTCTCCTGCTTGAGAATGATTAATCAACGGAACAGCTTCCTTCCCAGAATTATGAGTGCTCCATTGTTGGAGGTTTCCAAGAAAAAAAAAACAGGATGGAATAAGCATGCCTGCCTTGGGCTGAGGGGTGGACTAGAAGACCTCCAAGGTCCCTTCCAGATCTAGGATTCTATTATTCTTTCTATAGCTGCCGCACACAACAATCAGTGCTGCTTTCTTTCGACAAATCTTCCTACTTGGATTTTGTTTTTTCCACCCTTAAAATCCTAAAGCCCAGTTCGAAGAGTAACAATTAAAAAAAACCCCGTATCTTTAAATAAGCATCCGGTCTCTTGTTCCCTTAGGACCCCTCCCCCTATTGGCCTTCAGAAGCTCTGGGTCACCCAGTGATAGGGTCTCTGCAGCCCCCTCCCCTGATAACAGCCAGCGCAAGCCCTCCCACAGCCCAGAGGCTGAAATCAGAATAACAGAGTTGGAAGGAAGGGACCTTGGAGGTCTTCTAGTCCAACCCCCTGCACAAGCAGGAGGCCTTATACCAGGGGCCCCCAACTTTGGAACTTTAAGACTGGGGGACCTCAACTCCCAGAATTCCCCAGCCAGCATA